>NW_008618215.1:64097-64521 GCF_000691845.1 Merops nubicus
TAATAAAAAAGAGGAATAAGAAAAAAAAAAAAAAAAAAAAAAAACCACAAAACCAAACAAGTCAAAAAGCATTCCTATTAACATTTCACTGTAATAAGGAAATAAGACGAAACAAAAAACTATGGCACAGCCTCGACGTCTACTTTGGAGAGAGATTTCTGTCTTGTCCCAAGCAGGAGCTTAAGGCTGGGTTGGCAATGGCTTTCACCTCTAGAGCCACAGAGGAAACTCCGGGAAACCCTTTTTCCCCCAGCACCCTAAAACTGCTGACTGCTTCCTATGGAGTTTAGGAGCAGAAGAGGCTGATTTGGGATCAGCTGGGCAGGTTCGGGACTTTCTCCCGGGGCCATGGCTTGTGCGGCTCTGGGCTCCCCGACGGCCCCGAGGCCACCGTGAGCCCCCCCCGACCCAGCGCGCTGCCCCC
>NW_008618216.1:0-12412 GCF_000691845.1 Merops nubicus
GGTTCTGCCTCGCGCCAGCACCTAGAGCAGGGAGAGACCGAGTGACGGTGCCCCTGGGCCACGGGACCTGCATTTGGGGCAGATGAGGTCCCTGATCTGCGTCCAGCCCCGCGTGAAGGGTTAAACCACAGCTGGCAGTCAGTTCTTTCACCGTGTCTCCCAGAACAGGAGTCCAGGTTTCTGAGCTGGTTGCTGTAAGGGCTGACGGGAGCGCGGCCAGTGCCGCAGGGCGGGCGTCGAGCTGCCTCCCGCCATGCTGAGGGAGGCCAGGGCCATAAACTGCCCTCCTGAGCAGGGTTAACGTCTTCACGTGTCCCTGTTTTCACAGGGGAATCCTTGGAAGGCCAGGCCTTTGGAAAAGCAACTCCTTTCATCTCTAACTTCTATTTTCTATTCCTCTGTTCAGCCAAATGTGTTTCAGAGTGGAGATGCCCAGGGCAGGATTTTGGGGTCAGCAGGTTGTGAGCCCTGCTGTGGGACAGCTGACCCTGCTTAAACCTGGAGGTACCAGAGGAGAGCTGGTACTTAGCGGTGTAAGTCGTCATCAAGTTCAGCCGTGGACCAGTTCTGCTGCTATTGACACTGATTTGTGTGAACGATGAATGTAGCCTTTATAAACACTTCTATTGCCAAATTAAGCTTTTCCACTTCCAAAGTCACCTCAAATGACTTTCTTCTTCTCTGCCCCTTGCTTGGAAGGGTTTGCAATCTGAGAGAGAAAGGCATTGTGGGTGTGGAGGGAGCAGGAGAGGTTTCTGCAGGAACTTCGGGCTGTTGCAAGGCTTTCCCTCACACCTTTCCTCCATGCAGCAACACGCCATGAAGTGTCACTTACCTAGCGAAGAGTCTCTCTGCTTTGAAAGTAGCTTGTATGTGGAACTGGAACTACTCAACTCAGATTACCAGAGTATGTTTATTGTTGTGGGAGGTGCCTGATGTTGCATTATTGCATGTGCTCCTTCAGAGAAACAGCCCTCTTCTATCAGTGGTGTTTGTGTATGTTTAACTCGCAGATTAAGCTCTTACCCCGCTCAAAGTCTAAACAAACAGCATTGTTTAAAGTTTGTAAAGCACAGCAACTACAAAGTACTTGAAGCTTCAAATGGTGATATTTAGTTTACCAAGTTCAACACTTTTTGCTTGGAAAACAGGGCTGCTTAAGGCAGCCTGTGCAGCCGTGGTTCTTCCCTTAAACATGCACACAGGCAGAGTCTTGCATGCCTTGGAAGCATTGGTCCCAATCACTGCCATTGGCCTGGAATTCCAGGCAGCCCCTTCCCAAGCGTTGCCTCCTGGCTGGTAGAGTGGCGTGGGAGCTCCCCTCAGCAGATTTATAATCTGGGCAGAACAGAGAAGTCTCAGGCTGAACACCTCTCTCAATGGGATGAGTCAGAAAACTTAAAGATAACTGCTGGGACCTGTAGAGAACCTTTTCTTTTATCCTTAAGCACATTCTGGGACATTGCCCTAAGATTTAAATCTCAGTTCCACTGCTCTTTGTTTGTGATCTGTCTCCAAAGTGCTGGCCAAAACTGGGAGTAGTTTAGATTTAAAAGTGGTTTTGAAGCATCAAATGTTAGGTGCAGAGCCCAGGCTCTGCACAGACCGAGATGAGTTCAGTGTCTTTGTTGGAAGATAGCTGGCTTGGTGTGAGTGCCTGCTTGAAGTAGGGGGCTCTGTGGCTTAAAAAAAAAGTTTTATTTTCTTCATCCCTTGAATTTAAAACTATATCAGATGCGTGGAACTCACCCACGAGTGCATGTTTTCAGCTCATTAGGCAGACATAACATGTCCAAGGCTGACTGGCCTTGTGCCAAAAATATGATGGATATCGGCCAGCTGTTTTTGTTGACATGGCTAAAATAGTTTCACTTAGCAGCACCAAGGTGAGGCTGAAGCACAGCTCCTCAATACTCAGTTTTCAATTCCGTGTGGCTTCTCAGTGGCAAAGTCTGGTGCTGGCTAATTCCATCCTTTGCTAGAGTTGAAGATGTGCCACTTCAGTCTCCTTATATTATTGCTCAGTGCTACTTCCTTGCCTTCCAGATAGTCATTCTCATGTCCTGGGGTCAATGGCCCAGAAACAGAGTTTTAAGGGTTTTCTGGGTATTCTCAACAGCAATCATGTGTAGCACTGGAACTCTGATAGCATGCAGCTGTTTTGCAGACAGGTCTGGGTCTTGCTGTCAAAGAACCTGGTGAGCAAGAGCAAGATGACTAGTGTTGGGGAAATGAGAAGGCAGCAGATGTGCACACATTCCCTGTTAGGAGGACAGGTCGTGGTAAAGAGTGCACCCAGACCTCTGGGTCTGCTGGGGTTTATCCCTTTATTTCAGCTTTATATGAAGTATCTGCTCCTAATGTTTCTAGGTGTTCCTTAATGATTGATAGTCGGAAGAGCTGCTGAAGTGACTCCGTAAAAAAAAAAGAATGACATTGCTGCTGGGCTTCATAAGAACCGTTTTGAGAACGAGTATGGCTATACCCTCACGCAGGCGTTTCCATCAGTTCTGTTGTGCCCTGTGAGCAGACCCTGAAGGAAGCTGTAGATTTCATGGTTATAAATAAATGCTTCTGAATGCAGCGGGGATTCAGAAATGCGTTCAGGAGCTTTTCCACTGATGTCGTTAGACTTGGGCACAAGGTATAGAAATGGATCCCTATTGACCACTTTGGTGAAAATAACTGTTCAGACTTTCAAATAAAATTATAACAATGGCGATTGCTCCTAAGCCTTGGTCCTGGCTCCGACGCAGCCTCCTTCCTGCTGTCCTGGCACGGCGTGGGTTGCTGAGCTCTGCCCTTGCAGCGGACCGAGGAACCTCCCACTGCTGGGGCACAGCTTTCCTAAGGTCTGTGCAACATTTTAGTGATTCATGGAGAAGCCTACTTAGCTTTCGTGTCACATGCTGTATTTCTGGGGCCTCATTCAGCAGCAAGTTTGATTGTGATCCTAAGCAGAAATAGCTGATGTGTTGTATAAGCAGAGTTTTGCTGGTACAACAGCAGTGAAATGCCTACAGAAGCAGTAAGTTGAGGTTTGTGTGTTGGTTTCTTGTTGTGTGGTTTGTTTTTTTTTTTTAAGTTATGTGTGATGATTTTTGGTGGAGTTTTTCTGTTGCTTGGTTTTTTTTTTTTTTTTTAACCAAAACAGTGCATGGTACTCAATTTTAAACTGATTGAAGCTTACAGCTTCTTGTGAAAATACAGATGCTCTTCTAGTATGAATCTTTGAAATTGTGTTGGAATGAACTTGACTCCTTATGTTTTTGGGACTCACTGGGATGTGGAGCTCATGGCAGTGTTCTTTTCCAGTGGGATTAAAATCACCGGTGTTTCTAACCCAAGGGACACTGGGTTTGAAATGCAAATGTTTTGGCTGCTTCAAGAATTCAAGAACGGAGTCAGGAGTTGCCTTTCTTGTGCACTCTTATGTATCTTCTGCTCTTTTCCTTTAGGTTATGATGCCCTGAGCTATTCTGTGGAAAGTAATGACAAGTGGAGCGGGAGACAGCTACTGCAAGCAAATGAGGAGAACACGACTGATGTCCCAGAGACTGGGGGGCAGCCCTACGTCAGAAATTGCACTGAACCAGGTAAGAATGAGATATTTCCAGCTCCTCAGTCTAACAGAAAGACTTTCTTACCTCTTTCTTACCTCCAGGTATCTGTATTGGTATCACCTACACTGGTAAAAAATTGTTTATGGATTTAAAAATTAAGTACTTGTTTGTTGTTTTCCTTGTATGCACCATATCTGTATTGCAGACTCCCTCAAAACGAGGGTTAAGAGGAGAACCTGCTGTCACATGGAGCAGAAGACACTGTGTAATATATACCAATAGACAAGTGCTGACATCACGTGCAGTATGTTTTTGGTGGTTCTTGTACAAGCATTGCATGCGATTCTAGTGGTGGGATGTACATAGTGATGATGTAAGAGAGGAGCATTATTGCCTGAGAAATTAGTAGGTAGTCATGTATGTAGCACTTCTATCAGAGGTGGAAAGACCTGAAGAAGCCTAGTCTTCTGGGGCTTGAGGCTGCTGCTGAGAAACAGGGCTCAGTTCATAATCAAGCTTTTTCCTCAGGGAGGGACCTTAGGAGGGTCTTCCTCATCTCTTTGGCTCCTGTTTTTATGAAACTTGTAGGAACTTAATGTCACTGAAATGCTGATGCTCTGTTCTGTTTTGTTGAAGTCTGTTGACGTATTCAGAGGATTTTGGTGGAGATGGGCCCAAACACGTTGGCTGTGTTTGTGTACTTCATGTGTCCCACTTCCTCAGGGCTCCAGCTGCACTCAGGGTTAAGGCAGACTGGGTAAGGGGGTAGTTAATGGCAGGAGATGAGCTGATGTGCTTTTTGCACTTGCCTTCCCTGAGCTGTTTGAGGTTTTCAGTCAATCTCTTGTCCTTGTTCTGAAAGAGCTCCCCTCTTTTTAGAGGGGCAGTTTCCTGTCCCATAGTCAAAAGGACAAATCATCTGCAACCCTGTGCAAAAAAACTTTCCATGGCTGGCAGAAAAAAGAATAAGATTTGGAGTCTTCAATTTGCATCCAATCCATTGCATTCTTTTTATTTCTGCACAAATAGAAGCCATTATAGTATACCACTGTTAAAAGAGAAGGCTTTATAAGCTGTTCAGTCCTTTAGTTTGTTTTTGTTTTTTTTTTTTTTTTTCACAGCAGAGCTTGGATGTCATTTTGTCAGGGTTCAGGGAGGGGAGGGGAAAGGAGTTTCTCTGTTCTTCAGGACTTACGTAGGTTACATGCCCCGAGAGAAATTCTAACAGATAGGTTCTTGCTGCACTTCTCTGCCTATAATTTTTCCTCCACTATAATCCTTAATAACATTTCTGGACAGATGTATGATTACAGTCCTTTTTAGACAGAAAAAACTAGTGCATAAATTGTTCTTACTCAATTTTTTACTTGTTTGCATATTTCTTGTATAGTGCAGATCCAGTTTTAGAGCCTCGCATCAGCATCTGTAGTAATTGTTCCCCCACCGCTCTTGGTCCATCAGCCTCTGCTGTCTCACCAACCTCAGCTGTTTCTGCTGCCTTCACCAAATCACGGGGCATGTAGGAAATGTGTGTGATTTTATTTGTGGTGTGAGTTTTTTTTTTTCTCCCCCTTTTCCAGAATTTAAAATTGTAAATACTGAGTACATTGTATAGTGTTCAGGAGAGAGAAAGTAGAAATAGCTGGGTGAATTACTGTATTTTCTTTGAATTATCAGGACATTGCAACAGAGAATACATTTTGTAAGAGCAAACTGATTAAAAATATAGTAGAAAAGGAAGTAAAAATAACATAGTTGAGGTCTGGTGTGGTGTTTTGTGGATTTCATTGGAACTGTTATTACAGTGTAAATATAAATCATTAATGCTAGGCTGGGTGGCAGTCAGGAACATTTTAATTGTCTTGGTTTGGGTAGGAGTGGGTCCCTATTGAAGTGTCAGTGAGAGTCTTCTGTTGACTTCAGTGGACTGTAGGCCACGTGCAGAATACTTCAGTTTTGCTTTTCAGCAAACTGAGTCAAAGAGCTGGTAGAAGTGATGCCGTAAATAGCACTGATAGGTTGTCTTGAATTATTTTTGAACTGTATATGATAACACAGTGTGAGAAAACAAAGTGGTGTTGTGTGTTGGGAAGAATTTCAGAATTTTCAGCTTTTCCCTGAAACTCAGAACGCTGTCAGGTTCCTGGATCCAGCACAAAATGGGCCTCCAGTCATGAGCCCATACAACTTAATCCTCCTCCTGTTGATGCCAAGAGTGAAACAGCCGTTCAGGAGATTGAAATGAGACCTGATGATGGAGCTGGTATGCTGAGGTCCGTCTAGTCTAATGCAAGCTGAACCATCATAACAAGCAGATGAGGGTGAGGAGACCTTCAGTGCAATTCCTAACAACAGGTTTTGTGTTCACAAGTGTTGACAGGAGCAGGGCAGTTCAAATTGATGTACAGCTCTGATGCTGATAATTGTAGTCGCTGAACAAAGCTGGTCGAGGGCTTGATTCAACACCTTTTCAGGGCAGCACAGTCCTCCTTCCACTGGCTGTGTTAGTGCTGGATCAAGCCCCTGAACAGTGTCTAGCTCTGGAGTGACAGTGGAGACCTCAACTTGTGCAGGAGTCAACAAGCGCCAAGAGTTTGCCAAGCATGTGAGAAGCCTTTGCCTTCTCTAAGTGCTTGTCTGTATGGTGCTGCTTGAGGAAATGGAGGCAATTGGGCTGAAATTGTGGTGTTGCTGAGCACAACTCATGTGTGGTTCATAACCTAACCCTCTGGTGTCTGTTCTTACTGAGGAATCAGCAGTTTAGACCTCCTTAGCATCCCTGCAGGACATGCACTTATGTGCATTTGGCCTTCAGATGCTTCTCCTTCCCTCTGGTGACTATTACTAGGAAAATGCTGCCTGAACAGGCAATTTTTTTTTTTCCTGCTACTTCCAAAATTAAGTTGTATAAACACCTACAGCTAGGCAAAAGTGAGTGTTTAAAAAAGCAGTTTCACCTCATTGGTTGGGGAGGGGAATAAAATGCCTCATTTTGAAGTGTTTTGTGGTTTTTTGCAATGCTTGGCTTTCATAGTCTGTTGGCAGCAAACGTGTTTTTATATGCTAAGGGAAAGATCTTCTTTCTTTAACTGCACGTGTATTTTCAGGCTCATTTGAAAGCCTGGCTTGACATTTGCAAACTGCTATTTTTATTTTCTAATAGTTTATCCAGTGGGCTACCCAGCAGCGTTTTATCACAAGAATTGCTCCAAATAGTGGGGGTTTTGCTCCCTTTTCCTCTGAAACATAATTGTAGAAATATTAAAGGGATAAAGTAGAGAGCATCCAGCCTAAAAACTTTTTTTTTGGTTTTTTTGTTTCGTAATTTTGAGATTAGATGAAATGCTAGCCTGGAAGGACTCCTGTCTGTGCAAGTCTACTAGATTATTTTAGGTCCTTGTTGCTGTGGGATCAGGGTACCCACCAATATGCTTTGAAATGTCAATTTAAGCCTATTGCTGCAAGTCCTGTTAACAGAATGGAGATGAGAGGTATTCGTTCTTTGCCTTGCCCTGATCCTGTTGCTCTGTGTGTTCGTGTTGAGTGCTTGTGGAGGTGGAACAAAGCTGCCCTGTCCATTTCCTGAAGAGCCTATGGTCTCATCTCCTGTACCCGTATTTTCCGTCCTGTGAGTGTAGCTGCTTAGCGCATCCCTCTGGGATCCCTGGTGGCTCAAGGGAGGATCTGGCTGTGCTGTCATGCAGCAGATATTCTCTCCTTTCCTAATGTCCTCTTCTCCTTGTGGTATCCGTGTGAAGGTGTGTGGAACTAGAGATGGACAAAAACAGTGGACAGTTTATTCACAAAAAAACCCTGATGCTGTTTAAGTAAAGAACTTGTAATTTTGGGCTTGGGCTGGCAGACAGTTTTAGCTAATACAGAAGACGATGAGGAAAGAGTAAGACATACTCATGTTACTTCAGGCAAAGTATCATTTAAACACCTAGTCCTGTTCAGAAATACGACTCACCCACTGGAAGCCAGTAAAAGGGACTGAAAGCTGGTTTAATGTTGAGCTTTGGGTTAGGTCCAGGTGCTACCAAATTCAGAGCTAGGATTGCAGCAGAGAAACTGAGAGAAACTTGCTGTTAATTCAGACTTGGTTTATCAGCTGTCATGAAGGTGACAAGCTCATAGGTTCTGCAAGGTGCAGCATAATGTGTCTAGAAATTTATGTTGTGCTTGGTACCACCCCTCGTTAGCTCCTCACTAGACTGACATATGTTTCTGCTGACAAGCTGTCATCGTGTCCCTCTCCTGGTATTGCTGCTTCCCATGTGCCTGGTCCCCAGTCCTGCCTGGAAAGACTGCAAATAAAATAACAGCCCTGCTTAAGTGTGTCGTTTTAAAGTCATTATCAGTAATAGCAGGAAATACGTGATTACTGCAGAAACGAAAAGATCTCGGCGTATTCATTTAGACCCTCAGGCACAAAAGTGTTTAATTTAAACAGCCAAAGAAGTTTTTATGCAATTATTTCTTACATTTCCTCCTCTTATTTCAAAAGCAACTTTCTCTTTTATCCATGTTTCTCCAGTGAGTCATACATTATGATAATGTAATTTGTAGTGCTTGGCTATGAAGTAGGTAACTCTTCCAGGCTGCTTGCTTATGCTTGTTGGGTTCTTTAGAGCCCTTTCTGTGCTGAACCACAAATCCTAACCCACAAACCCCAAACCACCTCAGGTGAATTTGTGTGTTCTGATCTCTTTCCTGTTAAACGCTTGCTGTGCTCTGTTTTGCCTGCCCAGGCAGTGAGGTGACCGTGACCACCGTGGGCTTCATGGCAAACAGCCTGGTGACCAGCTCTGCCTGGTGCGTGATGCGGGCTCAAGGGCAGGAGGAGAAGAAAGGGTGATCTGCTCCTGTAGCTCTTCCTCTTGCTGTGGGAGAGGAGTCTTGCACTCCTGCTTCGCTGTCCCGGCTGATAAGGAAAATCTCTCTTCACCCCCATCGAAATGCTGGGCTTTGAACCCCGAGCCCCGAATTAAAGTTGCCATATGGGTGATTCCCACAGCTCTTCAGACAGAGGGGGTGAGTTTGCCTTAGAGCTTCCCCCCAGGGTGCGGCCGGCCCTGCAGGGAGAGCCAGAAGGGAAATGAGCCCCAGGTGTCTTGCATTGAGTGACCAAAGGTCAGGTGTCTGCTTGGGGATAAAAGCTGGGACCACTTGCAGGAAGGGAGGATTGTCTGTCTGTGGAGTGGACGCACTTCACAAAGCTTCCTGGTTGGTGAAGGGCCCTCCTGACTCTCCCTGGAACTGGGCCTTGGTCAGCTTGGACCTTTGCAAACGTGGGCTAGGAGGGTAAGAGCTGCCATGTGGCCACCTTTGTCTTACGTGTTTAATCTGTTGACCAGGCTGTTTCCCATTCCATCTCTGGGAAGCCTTGGTTCTGTGTTTGTTCTGCCTGTTGTTGGTCGGGAGATGTCATTGTTGGGGTCGTTGGGGGTGATGTCGACTGTGTGTGGACTAATTGACTTGTTTGTACCCATGGCGATTGTTCATGGAATGTCTTTTCTATATTCAGTGCAGTCCAATTCCTGGTTTGTCTTTCTGCTGGCTGTGTCATTCACGTTAAGCCTAGTCATTGGCAAAACACTCGTGTGTGGAGACCTACACACGTGTTCAGCTTTAGGTGGACTGAGTTGTCCTGGCTCGTCATGCCCAGAATGATGTCCAGAGAACACACAGAGTGCATGAGGAGACCTGTGTCTTCCCCTATAAATGTGTTGCGGGTGCTAGAACAACTCTGGCAGAAGAGTCCCTGCCCAAAAGTCCTCCTGCCTTTTAGTGGAATAGAGATGGGAATGCTGGAGAAGTTAGTGTATCTATGCAGCTGTAAAACTCATGGCAGCACGATGAAATTCAGGACTTTTAATGTTCTTTGGATTTCTCTGGGTTGTGTGTTGTCATCTTTTGGTAGATTGTAAGCATTGCATAGATAAAACTGCACAAGAGATCACAGCAGTGGCAGAAGTGCCTGGCAGATCCCAAAACTGTAGTGCAATAGAGACAAAGTGCATTAAATTAAATACTCAAGCACTGAAGTATTTTTATAAGTGGAGCTGCCCTGAGCTTTCAGCTCATGTTCCTGCTTCTGTGTGAGACACCAGGACCTGCCGGCTCCTGGGGACGTGTGTATCTGGGCAGCAGAGTCTGAGCTGTGGGATGTATGCTCGTTAGCATTGAGGCTGGAGGAGACACAGAAGTTAAAGGTGGGTAAGATATGCTCAACATTTCACTGAAGCCTTGATATCTGGGTGTGGAGGGTGATGGAGACTCCTTCATCTCTGTAGGTGACACAGACTTACTGGGAGATACAGTGTCATGACTGGACTCCTGACTTTCTGAGCGTCCTTCTGTGTTTTGCTGCTGTAAGATGCAAGGAGTGGTATCTTTACAAGCCTAGGTTTTTGTGTTGGTGGGGTGTGCTTGTGGATGGGGAATAGGAGGGTATAGAAAAAATCCATCTGGAATTTCTCTTGAAGGTAGCTGCTGGCAGAGGAAGCAAGACTGCTCTTGCTCCACCACTGCCAATTCAGGAAAACCCTTCTTCACAAGCAGATATATGGCATGTATAGAGTGATATTTTATTTTCCTTATTCTATTTAATTTCTCCTGTCTGAACCAAAACGCAATTTAAAAAAAAAGTTGCATTCTCTCAAGAAAAATTATTTTTTTTCAAGCAAAAGAAAAGTAAATACTTTTTTCTGCCTAGTAAGCTGCAAAACCCTGTGTTCACTTGCAGGAAAATTAGAAGATAAATTGCTGTAAGTTTAGGAACAAAATGTCCTCGAGGCATATAGAAGAGGCATTCTTCCGTCCCTGAGCCATAACAGTTTTGTGCATTTGACAGAAATTTGCTCAAACTTCTGCTCTCACACTCTGCTTCTGTCAGTTGATTGCTCTCTTCCACGTTCCCCCACAAAAGGAGAAGACTTGACAGAAGCCAGGAGGGCCGTTCCTCTTGAGTGATGGCTGGGAGGGAAGAGGAGTGAGTAGTGGCAGCTGGGTACTCTACACTCTGGGAAGGGTCAGCCATCTGCTGGGGCAGACGTGGGCAGGGACCCTGGGGCTGCTGTGTTGCAGCGGGATGTCACTTGTGTCTGGGCAATGTGGGCAGGGTCCCTTTCTCTCGGTCTCGCCCACCTCTCATCTAGGTTTAAAAGGTTTTTGTGCCTAGTAGCACAGTGATCCGAGGAATTCCAGTTTAGAGGACTCCAGGGTGTTGTTATTCACTTTTGGTTTTCCCATTTGGTGCTTTGCAGTTGAGGTTTTGGGGACTGGAGCATCTCTGTGAAGAGAAAAGACTGAGAGCCCTGGCTCTGTTCAGCCTGGAGAAGAGTGAGGGGATCTTCTCAGTGCTCACCAATATTTAAAGGGGAGAGGTCAAGAGGATGGGGCCAGGCTACTGTCAGTTATCCCCATGGACAGGACAAGGGGCAGCGGGCACAGACTGAAACCCAGGAGGTTCCATCTGAACAGGAGGAAAAAATTCTTTCCTGTAAGGTTGCCAGAGCCTGGACCAGGCCACCCAGAGAGGCTGTGGAGTCTCCTTCTCTGGAGGGATTCCAAATGCACCTAGAGACGATCCTGAGCACCCTGTTCTGGGTGACGCTGCTTTAGCAAGGGTGTTGGACGAGATGATCTCCAGAGGTCCCTTCCAACCCACACCATGCTGGGATTCTGTGATTCTGTTGTTACTTGTCCCAGCCTGACACAGGAGTCCTGTTCCCGGGGCCTGGGGTCTGCAGTGCTAAAGCAAGTCTCCACATGGCAGCGTTTTGTCCTGTAAAGTGCAGACCATCAGGTCTTGTGCATTGGGAGTAGGATGTCACAAGTGATGCACCATTGCCTTGGAAAGCTGCTTGTTGCTCCTCATTCCAAGCAGCACAGAAAGGCATTGTTGACTCCAAACCTAAGCACAAAAAACTGTGATGTTTGGGTTAAAACCTCAGAAATAAAAATAAAAAAGGTGCTTATTTCTTCTAGGTTGCTGTGCTGTGTTGTCTTTTCCTACAGTCAGGAAAGAGAAATGTTCTCTTGATGGGAACGACCTGAGGTGGTGATGCTATCACCTGGCCCCAGGAGCTGAGGCTTGAAGAGACAAACACTGATGCTGGCAAAGCTCCAAATCTGACACTTGCTTTTTAACTAAACAGCATTTTTCACTGTGCTGTGTGCCCCTACAGCCTCTGTCTCTGGCTGTGGGGAAGACATGAGGCAAGTGTTTGATTTGGAAGAGTTCTTTCTTCCTGAGCCTGCCTGCTCGGTGTCTTAGAACTAGTGTGCCAGATTTCCCTTCTCACACGTGTTTGCCACGGGTCCCGCACAAGTGCAGTGAGCACAGGCTGCTGTCCTGTCGATGGGAAAATGAGGTCGCCTGGCTCGCTCACCTGTTGTTATCTTTTGGGGTTTGTCTCTTTTTTTTTTTTTTTGGCACCTGGAGTGTGTTTCTGGAGCCAAGTTCAGTCAGGTGAAACTGGGTCAGCAGACCCATGTGCACACCGTGTCTCGGCTATTTACAAGCTTCCTATCCTGTGTTTCAGGTCGGACTGCCGTTGCTGGGCAGAGGGGAGAGCATGGCTTGATTTTAATCACAGATGTTCTTGTTGGTCTGTGTCAGAGAAGCTGACCTATGAAAGTCGTAAAAACCTGCAAGGGATACTTGAAGGTCACTTGCAGATGGTGGAAGGTATTCTGCTGCTTGTTTTTTCATGCAGCTGGCATTTTAGTGGGCATTTTCAACTTTTCTGGTCCTTGGATGATTTCTCAGGCTCCAGAAACTTTCTGCAGACTTTTGAATAACGTTTTTGTCTAATTTCAGTGGTGCTAGATATATATATATA
>NW_008618217.1:0-2345 GCF_000691845.1 Merops nubicus
GTCTCTCACTGGTTTGTTTTTCAAACCGTTACAGTAGGTCAGAAGACAAGTGACTAAAGCCAGGGAGATAAATTACCAATTAAAAATCAGAAGTCAAAACCAGCAAGACAATTGGCATTTACCCTTCCTGAAGGGCTAACAGGAGTCACACTCAGGATACACTTCAAGCAGACATACTGCTGCAGGTAAGCGATAGAGGAGGCAGATAATCTAAAGAACATTTTCAAAAGCAAGACTCTGGCTCCTCGAATCAGCTCGGAACTAAACCTGTAAATTTAAGACGCTTTTGGCAACTCTTAGGCACAGCAACTCACCGCTCCAGATCTCCTGTTGCTACCCAACGACCAAGAGAGACAGCAGCGTGTCAAGCATCACCCAGACGTAACAGATTACACCTTGACCTACAGCTGAGCTCTGATCACAGCCAGAAGATTGCTTCTTTCTCCCGGGAAGGCTTCAGAAGTCCCATGTCATGCAAAAGCAGGGAAGCATACTCACAGCTGCTTCGTGAAGCAACTGCCTCGATCTCAGTGTTTTTAGCCACAATATATTTTTGTTTTACAGGGTCTGTCTACCCCTGCTTGGCAGTCTGCTCCCTGCTTCAGCTAGGGAAGCAGGAATCTTGAGCAGGCCTTAAAACCTGAGGGAAAGAAGACAAAGAAACATGTTTACAGAAACAGGGGTGCATTTTTTTTGAGTAGTAAACAACAACATTCACTTCTCTAGGACACATTTCTCATTGGGTGGTGCTGAGAAAATGGTGTTGATATTAATCACCTGAGTTTAGACTCTGGAAATAGATTCTATATGAAGAGAAAGTACCTGAGGAAGGAATAAATCTGTTCAAGGAAGCTTCCAGCACACCTGAAGGAAAACACACAGAAGTTAGCCCAGTTGACCCCTTTTAAGCAGTTGTATACAGCAAGTCAGAACTGAATGGAAAAGCAATTAAAGTTACACCTGTTCATTTGTCAGATACAACTTCAGCAACAAAGAAAAAGGCAGCAACAACAACAAAAAAAGGCAGCAAATGATTTCTGCAGACTAATCCTTTCAGGAACAGATATTCTTATAACACCATGATCGAAGTAGAGGAATTCACTTAGAATAAAGGGCAGGAGAGCAGCTGAGCTGAAGTGGGATTCCAAAAAATCAAATCCAAAGGCATGTGTGAGATACTGCCCAAGACTGCAACCTGTCCACACCCGTCCTCTTCTCCCTGATATAAATAATAGAAGTAATTATTGATATAAGGAGTAGAAATAGGATATTAACATAAGAAGGAAGATAGAAGAAATCATTACACTAACCAGTGTGAAGCGCTTGAAGGAAAACAGGCTAAATTGCTAACAGGAAATAGCTAACAGGATGAGCCTTGACATCTAACAAGGGGATTGTGGGTTTACTAACCAAGGAGGCTGAAACAGATAATAATGACTAACATATGCAGGGACATTTCCAGTCATAAAGAACAGAACTGACGGATACAAAGTAGCATATATCACAAACTTATCAGTAGAAGAATGGCTATTAAGGAAGAACATATATTTTCCAAGGACAGGAACTGACCAGGACTGGCTCAATTCTGCAAAACTTGCTAAATCACCACATTCCAGGCAAGAGGTGAGAAGTATATTACGAGGAAGACCCACGGCCTTCCTCCCAGAGACCACCGCCCTCGACTCGAAGACCCCTGCCCGCAGTTACCAGGAGGAACTGCGCAAGCGCAGAAGGACTGATAAGCTAATTACAATACGAAGTGAGGACAGGCAGGTTAGGTAATGAATGTGTATAGGTGTCATTAGAATATGTAGTTTAGACCTCTCAATATTCTTCATACAAACAAAAAATTAAATCTGTGTTGATAATTGAATTAACTATTTTGGAAAACTGAAATTTTCTGTAAGTCCTCCTTGCCTGAAGAGGTAGCAGGTGAAGTTGTCACTGAAACTAAAGTTATAGAAAAATGGGACTTCCGGAAGCAGAGATCTGGAGTTATTGGAGGACTGCAGATGAGACTATGAAGAGCCACTCTAAAGAAAAAAAAGCCTCAAACTGGGAGGACTTAAACAATGGGAAAAGAGGGTTTATATCACTGTCTTTAGTTTTGCCTGAATGGAAGAGGGAGGAAAAGAGCTTCTGCTTCAGCAAAAGGTCACATTTTTAACTGAAGCTAGAAGTTAACAATTTGAGAGACAGTGTCTCTGTAAATTGGCAGCAAAAATCAACGTGTGCCACCTACCACCATCACACATACTTTCAAAAGACAAATGATAACATGAGTATATTGGGCAGAGTTTGAACTAAGAGTGGAGGGCCAGAGTATTTCTACTGCTGTTGTGATT
>NW_008618217.1:2482-8703 GCF_000691845.1 Merops nubicus
ACAAAAAAAACAACAAAAAAAACATGTAGTTACGTTTTGTTTTGAACCTGAAGTCTAGTAACCTGTTGTAGTTCATCATCTGATGCAGATGACATTTTAAATGCAACTTAGTCAGGGCTCTGACCCCTTTGCCTTTTCCACTGTAAACCTAAGTCTTGGACCATACTTGACCTTCTGTCCCCTCTCTGCTGCACAGCAATGTAGCTCTTCAATGATGTGGATGCTCTAGAGTTATGATGACTGCTTCCTATTACTGCTGCTTTCATGAGCAGGGCTCCAGCTCTGTCCAATGATTCTTTGAGACTGTGTAGTATGAAACCCAAAACATGACTACATACTCAAGTTTATTCTATAGACATTTTTTAATGAAGTACCTCAAAGAGTGGTTGGTCCTTGTTTTGTCTGCAAGTAAAGAAACTTTATTCTCAGCCAAATATATAGTCTAAATGTATGTATAAATATATGTATGACCGAGCTGACTATAGGCTTTCAAATTGCATAACATCTGTCATGACAAAAAATGATCTGTGGCTTTGCTGAGGTTGGTTAAAATTCCTAACTCTACCAGTTATGACAAGAAAGTGAGAAACTTGTAGAGCTGATCATTTGCCCACTGAACAAATCAGAAATCTCATCAAGTCTTGATACTGGAAACGGTTTTCAGATGGTGAACAAACTCCTCTTACACACAAGTCTGGCACTTTGTAGCTTCCTAGTCTCTTGCTTTGCTTTCTGTACCATGCAAAGCATTGTACTCAGTAGTATCTGCAGATGTACCTGCTTTTGGTTTAAGTAACTGATCTGTAACTGCCTTGTTCCTACACCTTACCCACATAATTCTGTAAAAATACTTGCATAAAAGATTGCTAAGCCTTTTAGGTCCTTACTTAGTAAAACTTCAAAGTAATCAAAGGTATTTTAACACAGGAAAGCACTGTAACTGCAATTAAAAGAAACATGACAGAAAAGAATTCTAACAAAAAAATGATTGAAAGCAGCCAATCCGAGGAAAATGCGTTGGAAGTGTGCAGAAAACGTTGCTCTGGAAAGATGCCTACTGTGGAAGGAAAGCCACCTACAGAGAAAGGTACAATTTCTACCATCACTCAAACAGGTGGTCTTCCAAAAAAAATTTAATTACTATTCCAGAACAGAAGCAAAACGTTGTGAGACGTAAATGTTATGTTATGAGGAGGAAATCTACTGTGCTAAACTCTAAATGGAAGTAAAAGTTCTGTAACTATCATGTTTTCCACAAGGTCCTTTACTGTTCACCTCTAAATGTTTAAAATAAAAGCTAATTTTTAGATTCCTTCCTTTCTGCTGCTTTTTCTCACCTACTAATGTACTTGCAGATTCAGCTGAAGTTCTTAAGCAACTTCTGAACTGTTGTTTTTGTGCTAAACTTACTGTTGCTGGACTTCTGGGAAAGCAGTATCTCCTGCACAAGTTGTTTTAAAATTGTCTAAAGCAGACATCAAAGGTGTCAGTGACTTACTGAGTCATACAGTGTGTGCTGTGAAACTCGATGTTTTGTTCTGTATGCATGCTGTCAACACATCAGCTATGGTCAAGGGGACAGTGCTGGCAAAGGGGAAGAGCCTTCTGCTTGAAGAGAGGCAAGATCACCTGAAGGCCACAGATGGTATATTTTGTGCAGCTCTCACATTAGCACTCGCAGTCTTTTTGCTGTCCCTGCTTCATCTGCTTACCAGTCTTTTTAGAATGAGATTAATAAAATAACTGCAGGTGAAGACCTTCAAGCAATAAGGGTGAAATTTCAGATGACAGAACTATGATATTATCTATTTCAATAAAGTCTATTAAATGGTGAGATTGAGCTCTATGGAACCGTCTTGTGCAAAACTGGCGTTGGTGAGATCTGCCTGCCTCCAGCTTGACTTCAGGACACAGCGGGGCTTTAGTTTCTTGCACAACTATGGGAAGCATGTGCAAAACAATAAACGAAAGCTTCTCCCTTTTGTGTCTCTTGGTGTTTTGCCTTCCTCCCGCAGAACAGCTGCAAGTAAGAAAATCTTCCAGGCACTCTTTGGTCTGAGGGTGGGATAGAAAAAGAAATAAGGTTAAAAATGGGAAGCAGAAAATATCTCATCCCCATAAAGAGGGATAAAATGTGTTAAACGGAGACTTGTCAAATTAACACCATCAGAGAAAATCTGAGGATACAGATAGTGAATAAACAATGCTGGACTGTCTTTCATCACATTCTGCCCTGAGAGAACAAGGGAGTGGTCAGTCTGGTAGAGGATCAGTTTGAGGTTATGGAACAAAGCACTTCATGCAGAGGGTAGTGAACCCCTGGAAGGTGGGAGAAGCAGATAATTCTCAAATTCCAGTAGTAGTTAAACAAGCTAATGGAAGACAGGTTCCTACATAGACACTGAAAGGGTGAAGCGGGGATGTATTGTCTCATTCCTCCCATGTTGATGAGCCATGTGACTGTGCCAAGTAATGTCAGAACTGGGATTTTTCTGTTGGGAAGAACAGGCTATCCAGTCATGTAAAATATGTTTCTTTTGTGAGTGCTAAGTATATAAGACATGATTTAAAAATTGAGTTGTTAGAAGCTTCGTAATGATGAAATTTATTAATGTATATACTAATTTTTAACCATTCTCATAAAATGTGCTTGACACAATAGACAAATGAGCACAGCTACACTGTGATGGCTTTCTCACAGAGTTCAGACATGCTAGTGGCCTATGACTAAGCTTATCTTGTCCCATAAGAAACTTTATCTCATCTTGAGGTTCAGGCTTCTGTACTCGTCTCTAGGACTTGCCTCCCATGTTTTGGGGTGGGGCTTTTTCTTTCTTAGTACTTCCTACATAAAAAGCTTCTGCAATGAGTATCATGTATTCTTGTACTAATATTTATTCTGCTTTGCTGCATGATTGTAGTTTCCAGTAGAAAGCATCTAGATCCCTTCTAGATTATCTTGTGAATGATCATGCCCTTCTCACTCGAGGTGCTGGGCTAAGCTCTATGGCTTTTATTTTGCCACCTTAGATCATAAAGTATGTCTTAAGACACGTCAGCACCTCACCCTTTGAGTTAAGTACGTAAAATTAATGTCCAGTGTGAGGAATAGATAGCCTTTGTCTGGTATGTTTTCTTGGAACTACATAACTGGCCTTTTAGAGAAAACCATCTCCCTGGCAAAACATTTTAATCTTGTAAGATTTAGAAGCCAAAGTGAAGGTCCCGTATTGTCTGACCTAAGAGGAGCACTTGCTGTGTCTAATTGGAACAGAAAATAAAAGGGACAGAAAACTAAGGCTGGGGGGGAGGGGGGAAATATTCTGTGGAGTTTGATAACTGTGGAATTTGATAACTGATGATAATCAAAACTGAAACCTGAACTGAGATGGAAAACACCATTGCTAATGCTTTTGTATGACAGCCACTATAAAAGTTGTTGGATCTATTCAGAGGATGTTTTTAGGCAGTACATGTGTACCCATGTGCTTAATGCTTCCGAAGTGAGGTGACTGCTGAATTCCACCTTACTGTAGTTGCAGTACTCAAAAGAATCCCTGGTATACCCCTGCAGGTGTGACTACCTAATCCTTTAGAGGTAGTCGGGTTAATCTTAATACTGAAATACAGCTTGTGTGTTACTGAATGGACAGAGTTTGTTTCTGAAACATTTATGAGAAATACAACTGGAGACAGTTTAGAGGGTGCTGAAATGCATGTGAATTCTTCCAATTGCTCATTACTTTGGGAAAAAACAATTTTAAGCTCATAATAAATTATTGCAATTTGGGATTATGGTGCAAAGTTGTATATCTGGAGAACTTCACATGCAACAAATAAGTATGGGCATAAATAGTTATTCTTCTCTCTAGTGTAGAAGCAAGTTGAAAAAAGAGAGGGAGGTCCTGCTTGTGCTGGAGTTTTTGCTTCATTTTTCAAGTAAGGGGATATTGTATGAATAAAACTTCTCATTAAAAGTATACAATACCATTGCTCTTCTAAATGTAAAATGGGTGATTGCTGGCTCTGTTAAAGGGACTGTTGAACCAGTGAGGTTGGAAACCAGATATAACTGAATTTTCTGTAGCTCATAGGTATTGCTATGTATTAGTAAAACTAGCTAGATTTTTCTACTAGTGATGCAGAGTAGGAGGCTGGAGTAAAGTCATGGCAAAGTGTTCCTTAAGGCTTCTGAAAACCTCTTGCTGCAAACTATAGGAGCTGAGGGGGCACCTATTGCACATTTAAACTTTTCAGAGGGCTTTACTTCAAGACTTGAAAATGCCACATGATAGGAGGGTATGGCTTTCAGAGGGTGACCATTTTCCATGTAGTAATTGCTATTTTGTACTGCTAGTGACTTGTACCATTGTTTTTAATAAACCTGAGCCGTATGAGTTGGTGTCTTTTCCAGGAGATCGGAAGGAGAGCTGGGAAGATAACTCTCAAGAGCAAAAGAGAACTGCCTCTGTGAAGAGAAATAGTTCTGAGAAGGATGCGGAAACACTAACACTGAAGGACAGAACTGAAACCTTGGAAAGTCAGCCAGCTGCTCATGAAGAACAATGCAGAATAGAAAAAAAAAAAACAAAAAAGATTAATTCCGTGGGCAGATAACAAACTTGCATCTCAAGCTTTGTGCTTCTGGAGAAAGAGCTTCTGGCTTAAGTGAAGAACTTCATCACTGTCAAGCTGACTATCAGGAGATTGTTTCTGAATTGGACAAACAGAAAACTATAAATAGGGAACAAGAACAAAAGATTATTCAGCTAAATAATGAATTAGAAGGTGCTAAACACTCTCTTCAGGAAAAAGAGAATGACCAAACACATGCTATAGAATTGTAAGTAAATAATAAAAATAGCTTGTGGCACTTTGAGAATAGGCTCAAAGCTACTTTTTGTGAACATCAGTTTATTTTAACAGAAGACATTGGTGTGTTTATCAACTTTATTAACCAAACCGCTTCTTTAAGGAGTTTTGGCGCACTACTTGAATTCTGTATTTGTATATTCTACTGAGTGTGTTTTCCTCACCTGTTTAAGGAGAGCTGGGAAGAGAACTCTCAAGAGCAAAAGAGAACTGACTATGTCGAGAGAAATACTTCTGAGAAGCATGCAGAAATGCTAACACTGAAGGAAAGAATTGAAACCTTGGAGAGTCAGCTAGCTGCTCTTGAAGAACAGTGCAGAATAGAAGAAACCAAAAAGGATGAATTCCATGGGCAGATAACAAACTTGCGTCTCAAGCTTTCTGCTTCTGAAGAAAGAGCTTCTGGCTTAAATGAAGAACTTGAGCAGTGTCGAGCTGACTATCAGGAGATTGTTTCCGAATTGGACAAACAGAAAACTATAAATAGGGAACAAGAACAAAAGATTATTCAGCTAAATAATGAAGTAGAAGGTGCTAAACAAAATATAATTGATAAAGTGTCAAAAATGAAAGCCATGCAGTCCAAAGTAGATGAGTCGTATAAATGTCACTTAGCTTCTTATGCTATGGATGTTGATTTGGTTAATCTAAAGGATTCCTTAGACTCTCAGAAAGGTGAACCAGAGAGAGCTCAAATGAGTCTTTCAGAGATGCAGTCCCAAACTGCTTCTACAGCAGATCTGAGATGGGAGAGCTCATTTCACTGCAGTATTGAAAGTATTTGGGAAGAATGCAAAAATATTATTAAGGCTTCTTCTCAAAAAAGTCAGCGGATACAAGAGCTACTTCAACAAGTTGAAGACTTAAAGGGGGAACTGGATGGCGCTGAGAATTATAATAGTCAACTAAAAATAAAATTACATGAGATCTCAAATCAAGATCATCAGTCCATAAAGGAAAAAGATCTTATGAATCAGTTACAAGAACAAATCCAGAAGAAGACCGAGGATTTTGAAAAACAGGCTGCAGAAGATCACAGAGTAATTGCACAGTTTGAGGAGGAAGTTACCAGCCACAAAGCAAAAATAAGAGAGCTTGAATGCCTCTTGGAGTCTTTTAGAGCTAAAGATGACAGAATAACAAAGTTAGAAGTAGTACTTAAAGAAAAAGAATCTATTATCTTAAATCTAGAAAGTAATACAGCAGCTCTGCAAGAGAGATGTGCTAATTCAGACAAAAAATTGAAAGAACTGAATGATCAAGAAGCAAATCTGAAGGAGGAAATTCTTCGGCTGATGAACAGCTTGGAGAGCATGAAACACTCTCTTCAGGAAAAAGAGAAAAAAGAG
>NW_008618218.1:0-113547 GCF_000691845.1 Merops nubicus
CCCCCGGCCACGCCAGGGAGTGCGGCGAGGGCGTGCGGCTCCGGGCTCTCGCCTGCTACGACCAGACTGGCAGACTTGTGGAACCAGCCCGCTGCAGCAGCTCGGGTAAGAAGAGCTGAGGAAGCTCACAACACGTGTTAATAGCCCTGCTGCTGAGCATGGCTCTCCGCCCGGCGGTTCCTTGCGGAGCGTGTCGTAGGGGTGTGCAGTGGGTTGAACGGCTTTCACAAGGTGGCCGGGAGTGCTGAACACCAATCTGATATCTTCTTATTGCTCTCAGTGCTGCAGTTTTCCTCAGTGTAAGGGTCTGCTGGCATTCCTACAATGGAAATGATGAAGAAGAGGACTGAAGTTGCCTACGTTGTTGTAATACTGTGTGAATTTCTTGTATTTGTATTCAAACCCCATAAAAGTATAAGCTTAGGAGAAGGAGAAGCTGCATTTCTATTAGCATTCTGGTTTAAGATATTTCCTGCTTTGGCTTCTACTTGTTTAGAAATTTTTATCCTTTTTTACTAAATTTGAAGGTTAGGATGATTGTTTTCAATGAAGGAATCAGGAATTTTCTTGAGATAACTATACTTAGTTACAAAACCCCTGTGATGTCACCTCATGCCAAGCACATGTGACTTCAGCAGCCAGTGGTCTCCTCCTTGTACTTTCATGCCCGTCTCTCTCTTGAAGTGATACACAGCGTATATTCCAATGTCATTGCTTGCTGGGGCTTTGAGCTGTGGTTCTGTCCACTTACTGTTCACATATAATCAGGTAGCCTATATCAAACAGAAAGAGGGCACAGAAGCAGAGCAAGCAGGAGATGTTAATTCCATCTGGATATTTTCTGCCAGTTTCCGTGATTTGTAGTTCATCTCAATTGTGATGATGAATCTATATGCAGACAAAAACCCTTATCTTAGGGGCAAATTCTGTACCCGTTGTGCCCCTAAAGCACTAAAGCTCTCTGACATACAGGCAAAAAGCTTAGGACACCACACAGTGTGATGTAGTAGGTTGGAAGACTGCTGGTGAGCTCTGTGATGGGAGAGCGAGAAAGGATCTCTCAGGAGGAGGTGAGGTGATACAGTGGAAACTGTTAATATTCCTGAGTATATAAGGGAGCAGAGAAAGAAGTGGGGCTGCTCTGTGGAGGGTCTTCAGGATAAGGATCAGCAGCCTGAGCTGCATGTAATAAAAGGAAAAAAAAACCACCCTAATGAAGTGATTGAGGCCTGGAGTGAATTCCTCTCGCAGCTGTTGATGGCTGTTCCAGCTGGCTGCACGGGTTCATAAAGCAGCTTTCTGTGGTTTGTGTTTCAACAATGTGCTGTTGTACCAATTGATTATGCCTCTGTGGCCCATGAAGGAGGAGTGCTGTACCTTTCCCCCACAACATTACCTTGCCTTCTGCAAAAAGGGAGCTGTTGGGTTTTGAAAGGTGGGTTTGCCTGTGCCATGACTTGCGCTTTTGAAAAACTCAGGGGTTTTAGCACTATTAAAAAGACGAGGTTGTCTGTGCGTGGGGCATTTCTGAATAACCTTGAAGCCTGTTTTCTGTCAGCAATATTTATGTGACATTTTTAATGGCCTGACTTCTCACAGGGAGGTAGTAGGCAGTGGTAGCTCAAGGGGATTATTGTTGTCTTTCTCATCTTCCTTGTTGAATCTGAGCAGAAATGATTGCAGCACAGGCCTGGCACAGGGGCCATGCCAGAGGCCAGGGGAGTGGTCAGTACTGGAGAGCAGAGCCCCATCATGTGCCCTTCCCCCTGTTCTCTGTTTACAGACTGCTCTGAAGACCTTTAGGTTTGGAAATGGGTTATAAAGAAGGGTGAGGTGTTTTCCATAAGGGTTCCCCTAAGGGTGAACTATTAACCTCTAGCCAGACCCCTGCTTAATATCCAGGATGTGTAAGCTCCTAATTGCTATTCAGTATTGAACTCTTTCTGTTCCCTCCAAGGCAACAGGAAGGCAGTGGTGCCTCAGTCTCCAGAGGACATGGATATTATGGTGACATTAAATTTAGAGTGTAAGGGCAGAAAGTTCCATAGGCTCCACCTCCATCACTTGGGACTTGCCTTCCAACCATGGCAGTTAAGTGAAGATAAGTGTATTGAGTTTGCGTGGCCAGGTTTTGGTAGCAGGGGGGCTACAGGCATGGCTGCTGTGAGAAGCTGCTAGAAGCTTCCCCCATGTACAATAGAGCCAATACCCGCTGGCTCCAAGACATCCAAATGATATGGTTCCATCCATCAGTGATGGTGCCCGTGCTTCTGGGATAACATATTTAAGAAGGGGAAAAGCAAAACAAAACAACAAATAGCTGCACAACTTCAGCCAGAGAGAGGAATGAGAATGTGTGGGAGAAACAACTCTGCAGACACCAAGGTCAGTGAAGAAGTAGGGGGAGGAGGTGTTCCAGGTGCCAAAGTAGATTCCCCTGCAGCCATGGATGTTAGTGGTGAAACAGATATCCACCTGCAGCCCCTGCAGGACCCCATGTCAGAGCAGCTGGATGCCAAAAGGAGGCTGTGACGCCATGGGAGGCACATGCTGGAGTAGGCTCCTGGCAGGACCTGTGGCCCAATGGGGTGAGGAGCCCATGCTGGAGCAGGTTTGCTGGTGGGACTTGTGACCCCATGGGGGACCCACCTTGAGCAGTCTCTTCCTGAAGGACTACACCCCATGGAAGGGACATACGCTGGAGCAGTTTGTGGAGGACAGCAGCCTGTAGGAAGGACTCATGCTGGAGAAGTTTGAGAAGAACTGTATCCCATTGCAGGGACCCCATGCTGAAAAAAAAAAAGAGTGTGAGGAGTCCTCTCCCTGAGGAGGAAGGAACAGCAGTGACAACATATAATGAGCTGACCACAACCCCCACTCCCCATCCCCTGTGCCACTGGCAGGGAAGAGGTAGAGAATTTGGGAGTAAAGCTGAGCCTGGGAAAAGGGGACAGGTAGGGGAAGGTGTTTTAAGATTTGTTTTCGTTTCTCATTATCCTGCTCAGATTTTATGGGTAATAACTTTATTTCCCCAAGTTGAGTGTTTTGCCCAGGATGGTAATCGCCAAGTGATCTCTCCCTGTCCTTATCTTGACCCATGAGCCTTTCCTTATATTTTCTATTCCCTTTCCAGCTGAGGAAGGGAGTCGTAGAGTGGCTTTGGTGGGCACCTGGTGTCCAGCCAGGTCAACTCACAACAATAAACCTGATATTTATGGTCTTTACAGCTGGGAGCCTTTAAAATGCACTTCTGAGCATATTATTGAATTAGTGATAGAAACAAATCATTATCCAATTAATAATTAGCAGAATGTTATTCAGCCATAATAGAGAAGAGCAAATTACACAAGCATGCAGAATCGCTAAGCCCTGAGAAATTACTCATGACAGGGTGTTTTTAAGCAGCTCAGTTTGTTTTGTTCACAATTAGTATCAGGTGACCTTTTAACTTCTGCTGGCTGACCATATTTATGGCTAATTAAGCCTTTGCATTATATATTGAGTGCCAGTCACTGTGATATGTAGACATAGTTCTTGCTTTAGGAGATGTGAGGGCAAGTATGTTCCTCATATTTCTTTCAGGTCTTCTTTCTGACGACTTTGTTTTCTGCTTTTTTCCTTTTGCTTTTCTTTCCTTTCCCTTGAACCAAGACAGAAGGAAGTAGTCTTATGACTTGGACCTCAGTTTTTTGCTGGGTCCTTTTGAAAACCATTTCCAAAATGTAGGACAGATGTAAGGGTGCAAACTTTGCATTAGAAGTAGATTTAAGTTTGTCACAGACTTGATAATGCCATGGATACAAGATATAGGACAATAAAAAATGGTATAGAATAGAATAGGTCAGTTTATAGCTTTCCTACAGAACCAAGGCTCTTACCTTCTCACAGCAATGGTTTTCACTTCTCCTGACAAACCTGGCTGTTGAACTTGCCACTGCAGCAGGGTTTCGTTCACTCATGTCGATGTGACTTATTATGTGAATGTTTCATAGTTATCAAGTGAATATACTCTGAGATAGAGTTTAATGTAGAAATTAATCACTGCTCAGAGGGGTTCAGGGTCTGAGGCCCTGATCTTACACAAAGTTTTGTGAGCAATTCTGCCTTTGCAACCTGGGGGAAAACAAAAAGGCCAAACAAAAAAACAATTAAAGTCTGTTCATCTGCGTTTTATCAGCAGTCTGGACTCCACGGATTTGCAAATCCCTGAGCCCTTTAAGCATACCTTCTCAAAAGGAAATGGATTTTCTCCCCATTGGTGTAGTCACCAGATACAGGATATCCCAAGGTCCAAAACCAGTGCAGACGAAAGCATTCTGGTTGTGCCTCAGTGGACATGCACTCCGAGCTTGCCTGGTATCTACAGCTTGTTGTGCCAGGGCCCCAGACCTGGGTTGGAGGGACCTCTGCCCCGAGCACAGCCAGGCACAGCTTGTGTCAGTGCTTCAGGCCAGCCGTGGTGGGTACACAGGTCACACCTTGACTAACTGACCTCTCCTCACTGCGACTTCATCTTGGCGTAGCTCGTGAGCGTTACGTATGACAAGCCTAACAATACAAATCCCAGGCTTTTCTGAATTTTATTCCTTTCTATACCAAACCTTTTCTCTGATGTCCAGAAAAAAAAAAAACACACTGTAGCTTTTTTTTCTGGACTGTCTTTTGTGATTAGTCTGCTATTGTATTTCAGTGGTGTAATTTTCTGTGATAGCCCATTCAGTAAGCCCAAGGAATGAGTGACCTGCAGTTCCTAAACAGAGCTAATTTTTTTTTTTTTTTTTTTTTTTTTTTTGTGGTTTTGATTCATTATTCTTTTCCTTCCTTTAATTTGGAAATACTCTTATGAAATTATGGATAAGGGTAACTAACTGCATTAGAAAAATGTAATTGATAATTTCCCTCAATTCATCTTCCCACCGGAAGACTGGCTTGTATTGCATTCAGCTCACCGCTAGTCCAGAGGTTCTCTTTTCTCTGAGTGGTGTTTGGAGCATCCTCTTTGGGCATGAAATTGTGCTCTTAATTGGAGTTCATCCACTTCTCAATCTGTCATCTGATCTCCTTGTACTATTTTTGAGTTTCCACCTCTGTTTTGAATTATTTCATGTAGTTTCTTTGCCTCGTTTCTGTGTACTGTGCCAACAGGTTGTTTTTTAATCTTGGAAGAACATAGGGTCCCTCATCTGTTCCAAATCAAAGGCTGGAGATTTCTGTGCTCTTGTATGGAGATTCTGCTTTTGATCCAACTGGCAATTTATGGAAATCAGGAATTTCTGAAGGGTGCTTATTCTATTCAAATTCTGCTGTGCTTGCAACAGCAGGAGCCTGGAAGAAAGACACAACAGACAAATAGGATCTGGCTTTAAATCACAGGGTGGTTAGATTCCACCTACAGTCACCTTAAAATGCTTTAATTATCTCTAAATTTATGAAGGGCACAGCAGGGCTGCTCATATACCTCCTAATTCTCAACAGTACAGTGTTTTGTGGTACGTGGCTTAGTTGCAGGTGGACAAATGAAGGAGGACTGGTGTTGCCCAGAGGCTTCCCCAGCACCTGCTGATGCAGGGGTGTCACTCGGTGCCTCCCAGTCAGGTCAACCTAATGCTGCCAGTGGGAATGCTGCCAGGAAGGTCACTCCTTGAAAATGTCAGCTTCAGTCCCAGGTGGGTGGGATTAGCAAACAGAAGCACCAGGAGGAGTTAAAAATTTTGATGGTGTGAAGACTCACAGCTTTTGTGGCTGCTGAAGGGATGTCCCCTGCTCCGAGGCACATCAGGGCAGCATGTGCCAGCAGTGACAGTGCTGCCTCTGTCCTGATCAGCTGTGTCCCCAGTGTGGAGAGATTTAGGACAGTATGCAAAGGTCATGCATCAAGATTTTCAACTCCTACAGCTGAAAACCAGGAAGTTTGATCTTCTGAAAGGTCAGCCCAGAGTGGTGCTGTATTTCTACCGGGATGTTCCTCTGGGGTTTACATCCTCCTTACGTGAAAATCCTGGCCACCAGCTTGATAGACATTTCATAACCTGTGACTTAACACAAGGACCTGCTCTGAAACCCTGCAGTGTGTGAATCCCTGTACTGTCATTTTAGGAGAAAATTAGCTATTTAATACAATTTTAATAATTGCTCTGCAGAATTATATTTGCGTAGCTCAAAAAACTATAAGCACAGCTTAGTAGGTTAAAGAAATGAGCCAAGTCCGTCCTGTACTGGTAGCAAACTTACCTTTCCTACAAGGTAACAGTTTTAGAAAAGAAAGTGGGAAAAGCTACATTGAATAAATGCCTGTTTATTTTTGAAAAGAAAGTTGGAAAAGCTACATTGAATAAATGCCTGTTCATTTTTGAAACTATGTCTGTTGTGGTAAGTACAGTTGTATATGTTTTTTCCACATCTGGCAAATTTTATGTTGAAGAGTGAAATTGTTGCAGAAATCCCTGATTTTGTTTTTAAAATCTTCAGAAATAAAATCTTTTCTGAACAGAAGCTTCACACATGTCTTTGATAGTATTCCTGTGTATTTAATTTCATTCTTAGTCTAAGTGGAATTTTACACTGAAATTTCATTCTTTAGCACAAACCATTAATTCCAGAATCCAGCTAGTTTTAGTTTTAAGTGTTTTTTGTGCTTCCATAAACAGCATCCTACAAATATCTTCTGATTCTGGACAATGTCCTTTCTTTTACGAGGAAGATGAGCAATCCTGCATGGACTGTCCTCTTCCCAGCTCCAATCCACACGTGTTACCCTCAGGATGCCTCCTTCTCCATAAAATGGGAGAGCAGTAGGTGGTCTTAGCTCTGTCTGATAATGTTAACACGTAGACCCCGTGTTCAGACTACCCTACCCTTCTTTTGGCATTTGGGTTTAATTAAATATTACAATACTCATGTTTCTCTCTGTGGTTTCCTCTGTGTGTCTCTGCAGTATATATCTCTGTGGCCTTTTTATTACAGAAAAATTACTGTATTACTTAGCAGGACAAAGCTTTTCAAAGACTGCTTGAGGAAAAAGTCTCAGCTAAAAATTCACCTTGTTTTCTGCCCATCCCATCCCCTGGCATATGGGAATTAAGGCTGGGTTTGGATCACAGGTGGCTGGAAGGTGTTGCCAGCTGCAGATGGGGCTGTCCTACCCTTGTGTCCCCACTTCAGGACTCTTCAAAGCTACTGTCACCTTTGACTGGTGTTCTGCTATCTCAAAGCTAAATAGCTGCTATATTTAGCCCTGCAGTCTTGGCTGGGTTCTCCTCTGGACCTCTCTCTGACACTTGTGCAGCTCTCTGGGGGTGTGCAGTGACACTCTTAATTACAGCTGTGGCTGCCAGGGGAGCTCTAAGCACAGAGGCAGAGCCGTAAGGGACCTGCCCTCCACTTCTTGTTTGACTACAGGATTTTTACATATTGCTCTCATAACAGTACTCAACTTTGATTTATTCCCTATCTTTTCCTTTCCTTTTTTTTTTCTAAAATCTGTTCTCCATAAGAAATTTTGGCCTCAGTTCTTCCTTCCTGGATGTTAAAAGACTTATCAAATGAAATTGAATCACACGACAACTGTTGAGACAGTGCTGTTCTCTATGTTTTTCTGGCAACAGAATCAAAGGTATAAACAGCCATCCAAAAAGCTTATTTCTGAATGGGTCAAACTGGCTATCACAGAAACTTATTTAAAGCCAGGTAAGACTTCCCTGGAGGCATTAGTACATAGAACTGCACATTCTTCTAGATCTTTATCTTAGAGAAAGCAAGCATGCATTTATGAGGAAATATTTAGAGGATTAGCTGTTTTAGCAGCATCCTCTGGACTCCTTGGCTCTAAATATAAATCTTTATAACATGTCTTTTTGCCCAAATTTCTTTTACGCTTTTTGCTGCATTCCATAAAGTGACCCTTTTGAAGAGGCATCACTACCAGACTACACAAAGAAATGACTTTTTTACTAACCTCAAACAGACTTTCTTGTGTTTTGATGATCACCATCGGCCTCCGCTTGCCACACCACCTCTGCCCACCCTTGCTCATGTCCGTGCCTTTTGTTGCTATTATTAGGCTCAGTCAGTTTTTCTCTGTTTTTGACAGGTTGATTAAAGCTCTTCCATGGGAGTTGGGAGTGTTTTTAGTGCAGAAATAGTAACTCGGTGTAGAAATAGTCTGTCAGAGGTTTAGGAGAGCTTTGATACAAGTTAATGCACTGGGCGATCTACTGCCCTGATTTCTGCAGTAGGTTATGGTAAGAGTATCTCTTCCAAACGTGGCCCATCTCTCCAGCCTCACCAACACATTTGTCACAGATACAGCCTGTTATGAAGGAAGGCTCTAATAAAACGTTACCATACAAAGATAGATTTAGAATTCACTTTTTTTCCTTCCCTATGTGCCACTCCATTTAATATATTATATTGGAAATATGAAGAAATACCCTTTGAGTCTAAGCCTTTCCATGACTTATGTCCCCTAGTGTTCAGACCTCTACAGTTCCCCTGCTTATGGAGAGCTTCATGATCCCTTTGAGACGTGTGTAGCTGTACTGGGAAGTGTCATGTACTGGTGGTAGTTCACAGGATTCCTCTCCTGTCTTATGTGGTTTTTCTCAATGTTTATTAATGTTTTATTGCCTTTCATACAGCTCTGACAAGCAGAACTTCCAGGCAAATGAATAGATGACAAATAATTTTTAAGTGGAAACTCAAGAGTTTCATGTCTTTACTGCTGATGGGGAGCCCTGTGGCAGCTGGACATAGTATGTGTTTTAGTGGATTTCAGTGAGAGTTAAAGGGTTGCACATCTGACATATTCTGAAGATCTTCAGAAGCAACATCATGTGTTTTTGGTTGTATGGGGCAAGAGGTTTTGCTTGTAGACCAGTGTTTAAATGAAATGAGCTGAGTGCCTGAGCAGCAGTGAGTTTGCTGGAGCACTGCATATGGAGATAGCGGGTGGAGCAGGGGGAGATGGGCACATAGTGGATCTCTTTTAAGAGATTTAGATGTACCTGATGTAGTCTGATTGGTCCAAGGAGTTTAGGAGACAAACCCAGTAACAGTAACAGCTGAATTTAGAAGATTTGAGGCAATGAGCCTGAATTAGGAAATATGGATAAAATTAAACTTCAGCTGAGACTGCTCTGAGGATTATCATTGTGGTATTGATCAGTAACTGAGAATTTATCCTCCTTGGTCTGTTCCTGGGTTTGTGATATACTTTGAAATCTCCTTGTCCTCAAAAGTTTGCAAATGAGGATGGTGTAAAATTACTGGTTTGCAAAACTGATATTCCTCACTACAGAGATTCTCTCTGAAATCTGAGGTCCCGTTTACGTTTGGTAACATGGAGGAGTGACCATTAAAAATCATATTATTCAACAAGATTGCATTGCTTTCTGCTCCTGCCTGAATTCACTGAAGTCCTCCAGCAGAGGAGATTGAACTACATAACCAGAGTGCTCAAAGTCACGCTGCAAAATTGAAACAAAAGTCTATCAGGAATTGAGTACATTAGTACTCGGTGCTGGGTCCTGCTAACGTCACAAAAATGTCCTATTTCCTCCTCAAGGTTTTCCATCATCTAAATGAGTTGTGCTGCTCTCCCCATGCCTAAGCTGTGGAAGACCAGGACTGTTCACTTTCTTAAAACCCTGTTTCCATCTGAAGATTTTTATAGTACAGCTTTATTTAAGGTCAGATGCCTTTGTATCCCTGCCTCTGTAGCAAGGTGACTTCTGACAGCAGGAGTGGAGCTCCTTTTCCAAGCAGGCTGGCTGCCTTGCAGCAGCTACCTGGTGTTTGGAAAAGTGCTCACACATCTTCCTAATGCTGGTAATGGTTAGTGGCATTTTTAAAACAGCACCAGTATAATTAAAGTGTGAAGTTAGGTTTCTCATTTAGTGTCGATGAGATGAGAAGGAATTGAGGCAGTGTATTGATTTAACTGTATTGATCTGAGAGGTCACTGTGTCAGTTGCCTCCCACGATGGTGGGGAGGGAGGTTGTAGAGGTCAGTGTGGGCTGAGAAGGTTCTCCCTGCCCTCTCAGTGCCTGTGACCTGCTCTTAAACAGAAGCACTTACACTTGGTTGTACCCCTTGGGTTTGTAGATCAAAATACTAGGAACATATATTTAAAGAAATTTTTTTTTCTTTTTCATGTTGTTATGAGCCTTCTTGATAATATTAATTGCACATGGATATAATTGCTGTATGTTCTTTTCTTCTGCAGAGTCATCTGGTGGTTTACTTTGTCTGAGATAAGAGCAGTGTTATAGCATACAATGCTTGCTAATTATCAAGATACAAGGAAATATATCAGCGATCCCCATCCTGTAAAACAGAAACGGTGGCATTGTTGTCTGAGGGAAGGTGTCTAAATGAGGCTTGTCTGTGTCTCGGGGTCACAGCTTGGCAGCTGAAATGAGGTGGCATATTGTGTTGTCAGTGCCTAACGTTGGATCTTTAGAAACTGGCAGGAAGAGGCTCTCTGTGGAGGGGCCCAAACTCTGAAATTGAGTTTCTAAGTGTGTTCCAGCAGAGCCTGAAACCATTGACCTTCAGGCCGTGTATGATTTACTGATGGGGGCAGATATTTTTGGTGACATTTGGCAGCAGCTTTCTCCCAGTGATGGACCCTTGGCTCTGGAAGATGCTTCCTGCCTGGTCCAAATTGCCTAAGTCTATATTGATCTTCAGAGCACTCTGCAATGTACAACTATTTTCGGAGCTACTGTGAATTGGGCCTCCGAGAGAAGTCAGATGTAGGAGAAAGAGGGGAATTTGACAGTCTGTGGAAAATTTCATTTTGTCCTCATGATGTATCGTGGAAGTGTTGTTCAGCCTTTAAAAGAAGCTTTATTTTATTATAGATATCTCATAATAAAAAATAAACACAATCTCAGGTTTGTTTTAAAAATCTGGTTTTACTGTCAATTGAGAAGCCTGAAGAATGCTAACCAATTCATAATAGAGTACAGCAGGATGAGTTTCTTCCCTGAAATACAGAAGATGAGGACACTGATAAGGGGAAAAAAATAAAAAACCAACCTACTCAGTTTTGTTTGGACTAAGCAGATGATTTTCCCAGTGGCAGGGTGATGAGCAAAGCATATAGAAAAATACAGCTGAGCTAGTACCCTAACTGCTCTTGATCCCAGTGGGTGATTTTTTTAAGTAAGGACGTTTTTAGATGTTAGGGCTCCCAAGCAGCTGGCCCAGCCCTTCACTGTGAGGGAACATCCCCAGGAGGGGAGGGGGAATTGTTTCCACAGCTGGTTTTGGAGCCCAGATTTGTGCAGTGGAGTTCTGCCTGTCTGCACTGAAAGTTCCCTGCGAGATGCATGTACATGGCAAAGTTCTATTTGTTTGCACTATTTATTTGCACTCAGAAGGCAGCAGAGTCTCTCTTCTCTCACAGAGTTCTCGGCTTCTGCAATTTGTTACAAGGAATGTGCTAATGGAGATTTTATTGTTTAATTAAAAGATTAAATATATCAAGTATTACAGTTTGTATGGAACTCAAAACATAAGCTTGCAAATTCTTTAAGGAAGAAGACTAATACAAAATCAAAAGAAATTAGGCATCATAATGCAATGTCAGCATCAACCCAACTGCCTCATCAGGATTTATAGAGACTGTGAAATCGAGCAATAAAACCAAACTTTGGATGAATTTCAATAACAATAATGTTGAGTTAAACTTACCAGAGCTTTTTACAAGTCCTCTCTGGTCTATTTAGAATCTAGAATCAGTCTGCTATGAGATAACGAGAGCATGTGCCTCTCTGTTGAGAAGAGCAAGTGGGAATAAATTAGCTAAGGATCCATTATTTGAGCTTTGCAAAATATTTGATGTGAAAGTTATTTTTGCTGGGTTTTTTGATTGTACATTTACTGAATGTATTCATTAGATTATCTCTTAGATTTCCCAGCTAGCAGACTAATAATGCATAAAATCTTACAAATCCTTGGGTACTTTAAAAAAAAAATAAAAAAGTTTAAACATTTGTTCCATGGCATTACATCCTTTTCAGATGCAACAGAAGTTGTTAGCAACTTTAAGACTCACAGCTTTATTCTGTTTGGTTTCCTTCAGTTAGTAATGTTCTCCCCTGAACCAGGATTCAAATGTTTGGACCTGCGTTGCCTAGAGTGGGGTGCTCCCCTTGTAGCTGACAGGCATCTGGACCCTTTGGTCATGGCACATAGCCCATGACCCTTGGTTCCCTTGTCCGTGGCACAATGGGAGAGCCCCAACCATAGAGCTATGATTAGCTAGTGGGGTTAAGTCTCTTAACTGCAGTCTATGCTTGAGGCTTAGTTAAAACTTGGGTTTACTTTTTAGGAGACCCCAAAACTTCAGCTGAACAGAATTTGGCCCACTGAGTGCCATGATCTACCAGCATTCCCTTATAAAGTCTTTAGCTATTAGATTTTTTAGCACTGTGTGGATTTACTGGTGTTACTCTACATACTTCACAGTCAGTAACCAAATGAATATAAATATTAAATGCAAAATGAATTTTTCTTTTTTTTTTTTTTTTCTCTACCTTTGGTCTGTGTAATTAGAATAATTTCACTGTCCACTCTGCTGCTCCCTTGTTTGTTAAAGGGTGATCATTTTTATCAGGTAGTCTCCAAGGGAAATTACTGGTGTTATTACCATTGACAGTTGCAGTGATGTACAGAATTGTCCCTCTCATAGTAATGACCTTGAGTTTTATGAAGCACCTCAAGGTTTACTAACAAGGGTAGAACCACCAGAAGTTTGTTAATTGAAATGATGAAATATGTTAGAGAGAGTGCAGATGAGTTTAAAGCCAATTCAATTAGAAGTGCATCTGTTTCCAAAGCTGCTGGAGAAATGTTGTTTATTTTTGAATCACTTTTAAGTCAGCCTCTTGGAATCCTGTTGGCACTGTTGTTTAACACTGTGTGCAGACCTTACACCCACAGCAAATTTATCATTTGGAAATCCAACAGTTGGCTGAGCGGATGCCAGTGTCCTACGTTAGCTTGCAAGCCTGCTAGTTGCCTGCTTCTCCCACCACGACCCATTTGCAGATACAGAGGGGGGCACAGAAGGGCACTGCAGCCCCTTGCTGGCTGTCCTGGGTGTGGTATCTGTGGTGTCTTGTGTAGGTGGGAAGGAAATGGTGCTGCTGCAGAACTCCACCATGGTGATGCAGGACAATCCACAGCTTCTTCCTGTGTCTGCACTGCCAAAACCTGCCACCCATCAGCCAGCTCCCTCCTGTTGCCTTGCCTCTTTTGGGCTGCACAGCAAAAATGAGACAATAACAGTTGTTACAACATGTGTTTGAGCCTTAACCTCCAACACCCACCAGACCATCATCCTCATTTTGTTCATCCACCTGCTGTTGGTTTGTCTCTTGGGCTGCTCTGAAGAAATGAGACAAGTAGGGATTGCTACATCTGTGCTTGAGCCTGCAAAGTACATCCTGGGTAATGTGTGGGTGCTTTGTGTATTACAGACACTTTAGAGAAGAGACTCCATTTGTGGCTTGTAGAGCAACAAGCACATTGTTCTTAATGAATAAATAATAATAAAATGAGCTGTGCAGCCTAGGTAAATGCATTTGCTCGTCCCATTACGTTGGCAGTGTCTCAGTAGTAAAACAATAGCACTTAAACATAGAAAAGGGTTATTTGATCATCCTGCTCCTTTCTTCCTGCCAATTCAGGACTATTCCCAATAGTATGTTTCAAAGTGGCTACTTAAATATCCCATGAGCTGGTGTTTGTGTTGGTACCTCCTGCAATATCCGTGTGTGCAGCTCCAGCTCTGTGGCGTTCAGGAACCTGCTGTTGGTTCAGGTAGGACAGAAACTCTCATCTATTGTTTATAAGTTAAATGAGCTTTATTTTAATGCTATTTGAGATTTCGAGGAATAATTAAAAAAAAGAGGTTACAGAAATAGTATAAGAACGCATGGAAAGCAGAGCTGGGGAGAAGAGGATGTCTTTTTCCATAGAAGGTCTTAGAAACTCAATGGCAGAGGAGAGAAAAACAGGGAAAGTGATGGATGAGTGAGAAGTTTAAGTATGACAGTGGCAAAACCAGCTGCATAAACACAACCTTGAGTTAGTCTCCCCAAGCTAAGTGACAACAACTCAGAAATGTGTTTATGCTGTTTCCTTTATTCGTATTCTCTTATGGTAGGAAATATTTCTCCAGATAATAAACTAAATGTAGAATTCTTCATTAATAGGTTGTTTTAATAGTGTATCTCCCTTGTTATTGCTTTGTTTTGTTTTATGCATCATATCAGTGCTACAAGTTTCTTAGGAATGCCAATACTGGGATTATCATGGTATCCAGACTGAAGTCTTTTCAGCCCCTGACAGTGGCAAGCCATTGCTTGGCTCCTACAGAGGAAAACAAATATCCTGTTCTCACAGGCAACAGATGAGCTGGGTACAGCATTATTTAGTGGTTTCTCATAAAAAGATAGCCATAAAAGCATTCTCTATCTGAGCAGAGAGGATGTATCACATAAAAGGTTTTTTTAGGAAAATTTCTGTTGAATGGAATCTTTGATCCATGGGTATCTTGGCATTGGATTGACCTCAAGTGATTGACAGATGAAATAATGACAGCCTGTGAGAAGAGCCTGAAAGAAAGTTATGTTCTCATTTTGATTCTGCAGCATTGCTCATTATGGAGAATGGCTTCCTCTGGGCAGTGTGGTAGTGTAGTGCTCTATTAGCTGGCCATTATTTGTTTATACTTAATGTAATTTAGAAATATGGGTGAGGAAACTCAAAAGTAATGAGCTGGCCTCTTAGCAACAGGACATCTTCAGAAATTCTGTGATTCACCGAGGAATCCCCATAGCACTTCCTGAGGATGGAATATGATAGGTTTCTTTAGTTTTGTTTATTATCACTTTTCCTTCCTCTTCCTTATATTTTTTTATTATATTTCTTTTTTTTTTTTTGTCTTGTATTTCTTTTTATTGTATAGGTAGGTATTGAACTGCCAAAAGGCTTAGCCCACTTTGCCTTCACTGATAAGTTGATAACCCCTCTGTCTCATTCTACTTTGAAACAAGGCACTTTCTTTGTTTCTGTTAAGAGTTAATTACCTAGGCTGTCATACAGCCCAAGGAAAAATGATGTTTCATATGGTAGTGGAACAGAACTCTTTGGAGAACTGCCTAAGAAATGCTTCTCATAAATCTATCATAAGAAAATTTCTTTTACTTATCATAATGTATTATGAATTGCTTTGAGTGGCAACCTAAGCAGGTGGAATAGAATATTAGTGGGATATTTGAGAGTTTCATTTGGGGAAAAAATGCAAGTCTGTTTTGGCAATATTTGTATATGTTTGTGCATGGGTACATTCTCACCCAAATGAGAATACAAAGCATGCAAAGTTGAAATATCTCAAACATGGAACTGCCACTGGAATGGATTGGGTTGGAAATAATTAAGAAACCAAATTCTCGTGGCTTTGGAGCTGGAAATGAAAGGGCAGTGCAGCACACAGAGATAAGAAGGAGGAAAGGAAACCAGAGCACACTGTTTGGGGACAGGTTTGAAGCTTTAGGGAAGAGTTACAGCGTGAGTTACTGGGGAAATGATTGTAGCTGTCAGGCTTCAGGGTGGCCACTGTAAAGGGTGAGGCAACAGAACCATCACAGAGGAAAAGAGTGAAGAAATAGAACGTCGTTGAACTGAAGGAGGAACTACTGTTGTTTCTAGCAGGTTTTTTAAGGCACTGTTTACAAAAACAACATCAGTATTTCTTGTACTTCTAGGAGGAGGATATTTTCCAATGGGGGATGCTTAAATAAGTCTGAAACTTTTCTTGATATTGACTTCAGCAAGAAGCCCGTGAGGGAGGCAGTGTCTTGCTGCTGTGGGTCAATGCTCAGGGTGTAATGCAGGCCTGGTTTGGAGTCAGCAGCAGCTTTGGGGATGCAGAGCCAGTAAATCCAGCTCTGGACCAGAGTAACCTCCGTGCCTCAGCCTCAGTGTTTTCCAGTTGTTTGAGGCTGTTGTTCAGAGGATTTGGAAGGCAGCTGCTTCTAGGTTGGGTTTTTCTATGGTTTGTGTTTATTTTTTTCCTCCCTGCTGCAGTGACTGTCACCTTGATAGAGTGGGGAAACCCTTCATAAAAGTGTAATTGAAAGAGCTAATTTGGTATTCTGTAGGTAAAGAATATAGAGGGAGTGTCAGGGAGATGAAAACCAAACAGAAAGGGCATAAAAAAAAGAGGAACATTAGAAATATGTTAGGGATGAAATTCAGTTATTTCCGTTACCATCATTTCCAGAGCTGTCAGAGGGTCGAAGCCGCCTGTAATAAAGGCTGATCTTAGCAGCCACTGACTTTCCTGATCTAACATGAAATCTCTTTTTTGTTTAAATTAAAATAGTACATAGAGACATGACAAGCAGATAATAGGAACTCGAGGAGAAGGAATGCAGCACAGTAGGCAGGAAGGTGCAGGAGCTGTTCCACACTGCTGACCTGAGACTGGTGCCAGTAATTCCCTGGAGACCTTGAGGGTTGGGCCACCCTCCACTGCCTTTCTGCACACCAGGAGCTCCACAGCCAGTCCTGGGCTCTGCAAAATCTCTTTTTGCATGTGCCAGCTCCTAAACAAGCTGTGAGGTTATGCCTCTATAGAGGAACCTTGTTTTTTCCCTGAGAAACCCTGTTGGGTTTTAATTCAGCAAGGGTTGGTCCTGCAGATGTCTGGTATTCTGATTTTAAGAGATGATCTTGGGAGGTCTTTTATGTCAAGCCAGGTTCAGGTGAAAGCAAAGCTTTAAAATTCCAGTGATGAAACCCAGAATAGGGAAAACAGATGGAAAGATGTGTAGAGAAGTGGCAGAAAGAAGTGAGAAGCAGTTTTCATCCGCTTCTCCCAGGACTGAATCCCAGAACATTGCTCCAGCTGGCAGGCTGCAGGCAGGTCCCTCACACATCTTGTGGGAGCTGCCAAGAGCACAGCCCTGGTGCCTCCACTGTCCTCTGGTTCTGTCTGCTGGGAAGAGGGCCTTTGACTCCCTGCCTCTGCCAGCTCTGGAGGTGACTAGCGTAGTACTAAAGGAGTACAAAATTGGGCTGTACACTTGGTGCTCCAGAATTTATGATGGCCACAGTCTCACAGGGAAGATCATTACCACCTGATGGTAACCACCAGCTTCAGAACAGATAGTTTTACCAGTGTGTGTCCTCTACATCAATCAGTTTTATCACAGCTTTCATTGGACTAAACCAAGTAGAAATCAGTTTTAGTCGCTGCTGTTCTTTACGAATAATACCAGAATCTCACATTGGGAAGGTGTTTTAGTCTGCCAAATGTCTTCTCTTTAAGAAGTTCTCATTTTGTGTTCGTACATAGATTGCAGTGAGACATCAGGGGATATAGTTCATTAGCTACAGTGATTAAAACCTTTCTTAAATTTCTGGTTTAGGTTACATTGAAGAATCTTGCACGGTCCCTTGCCCATTTGATTGCCAGTTAAGCGATTGGTCCAGTTGGTCTCCTTGCAGCTCTTCTTGTGGACCAGGGGTGAAAGTCCGATCCAAGTGGCTGAAGGAGAAGCCTTACAATGGAGGTCGTCCCTGCCCAAAGCTGGATCTCAAGAATCAGGTGAGCAGTGAAAAATAGCCAACAATGTCGCTGTGTTTACTGTGCTTCTAACTGTGATTGAAAGGTGCTGTGCTGGTGAAGAAATCAAAAATAAGGGCTATCTCTGGGACCACACCTTGTGTCAGACTTGGTAGGCAATCCTTGAACTTCTTGAGGATTGAGGGGGAGATGCTCATGTAACAGCAGGACTTCACCTGAAACACTGTATTTCTTATTTGAAGGAATTTTTATCTCCCAGAGCACAGGAAGCCCTGGATGAATAATCCCACCTGGACAGTGTGGAGGCATCAGAGAGCTCATATGTCATGGATATTTTAAAACTCTTCAATTCTCTCTGAGACTGTGGTTGCTGCAGAAACATTTGTTAAGTGTACATTGCTATTTTTTAGCAACGTTTCCCTTCAACACAACACAAATTCCCTTGAACATTAATCTCTGTGTATTCAACATTGAAGTATCCCATCAGAGGAAAATAATCTCTAAATTGCTACTCTTAAAGAGAGATCAGCATCTATTTAAATGCTCCTTAATGCTGTAGGCACTTCTGCAAAACTACTAGCTATTTGCTACATTTGTTGATTAATTGTCAATGCTAATGAACACTGATGAAGTACTATTTAGTTTTGCATGTCCTTTATTACAAATTCAACCATGAAAATTAATTAATAGTGCAGAAACAGTCATGCTGGAGGGTCTTCGTATATATGTTACAAACATACATATATATCAGATAAGTTGTGTGGAAGGGCTTTAATAGTATCCATACAAAGGTTTCTTTGTGTAGTGGCTTGTAGGTGCTAGAACTGGTGGATCCAGTTGTTTTTCTGTGCAGCCATTGCTGCAGTAGTTGTGTTCTGGGACACCGCACCACTTCTAATACCCAACTCTGAACTTACCTCATTTTCCTCATAGTTTGTTTTTTTTTTTTCCTCTGAGAAACTTGGTAAATAATTTTTTTTTCTTTTTTCCTTATTACTATTTGAAATTCATAGGCAGTAGCTGAACAGAAGCAGCAGAGACTATGAAAATGTAAAACTGCAATAAAGTGTATGTTGTCCATACCTCAGTGCTTTCCCTAATAGATCAGACAGATCACCAAAGAGGCAAAATGAAATCCCACACTAAGTCATATGGTAACAATAAGCTCCTTTGTAATGAAAAGATACTGGGGTTTGTTACCCATAGACACAGCAGACTACTTCCATTAAAAGTAAACTTACTGCTGTAAAGTGTTGCCTATTCCCACACACATTAGATTTGCTCATTTCAAAAGCCTTTCAGCAGATATTAGAGGAACAAAACTGTTTAAACTTGGAAATTATGTCTTTGGATGTTTTTTTGGTGCTTTCAAAGTGCCATGACTGGTATTAACATAAACGTGGTTGGTGCTTTTTGTCTCTTTTACTGGTGAACACATCTTTAGCTAACCTCCACTGAATTCATTAGAGGGCTTTCTTTTGTGGGCTCTAGTGGTGACACCTTAGAAATGCATTACAGTCTGTTTCTTTAGGTTTCTGACTTCTTGGGTTTTCAGGCATGTTTTGTTGGTTGGTTGGTTTTTTTGGGGGGTTGTTTCTTTACCTGTGTGTTTAATTTGTTGGAGGGGTTTTTTTGTGGGTTTGGGGTTTTTTTGTGGTTTGTTTGTTTAGGATAGAAACAAGCTATCTCTAGCTGGTTTAGCTCACAAATGGATTATCTTTTTCCAATTTAGATACATAGTATAGTACCAGATCCTATGTATTTCAGAAGTTGGATTCTATTCATTGCCTCCCCAAATGCTTCTCAGTCCTTTGCACAGTTTGAAAGGAGTTTTGCTTGCCACCCACAGGACTTGGACTTCCAGCAGTGATTTAGAAACACCCGAGGTCCTTAGGCACATTGCAGCATGCACAAGTCGCCTACCCAGATGGTAAACTAAATTAGCTGTTGGAGCTGCTGTTTAGCTAAGCTGGACACATACCATTAATCCACTGCAAGGCAGATTGTCTTCTGTCTGGTCTGGGCGGTATTTAAATCCTAGAGCACAGCTCTATAGATTCTTTATATATAAATGTGTGACATCCTAATTGTTTTTATAGAATCTGGGTTAAATACCTGCAGTAAAATACTGTCTTTGTTTGATACCAGACATGGGAAAGCTAAATGACCTTGGTGCTGAGATTTGTTCTATCTTTCACTGGCTGCTGTGTTATATTGTGTTTTATTCAGTTGATAAAGACATTAGATAATTTAGAACCAATAACAAACTCCTCTGGGTTCCAGTAGATTTCCCTTGTTATTTCCTCATTATTTTCTCCAGTGTTTTTAGTTATATTTTTTAAATTATTGCTTATGAGCTTGGGTCTTGTTATTGCTTAATCAATTACTTTGGAGAACCCTCCATTCTCCAGTGTCATAATTAAAGCCCTCTGTCAGTTTGTATCTTTTTCTCATTAAGCCAAACAATCTTTTCACCCTCTTCTTGTGAAGGGTGTTTTCTGCGCTTCTTGGCAGACCCCTCTATATCTATATCTTTTTTTTTCAATGCCTTTCACATATATGACTTAAATTTAACTATAGAGGGCATTATTTGAAACACTGTTCCAGTAATTCTCTCTTTCCATTTCCCGCCATGTCCAGGGCTTTGCCAATACAGACGCTTTTGCCAAGCTACTGCTTTGGAGAGAGGGGCAATTTGCATGATCAAGACACTGTATTTGGTGAATATAAGTAATTATTTGAGTCATCTAGCTTGTTTCATAAAAGACCATACTCCTAGAATAAGTTCAGTCTGTGTGGTGCAGGTTGCTTGTGTGTTTGGGACGGAATGTTTTAGCAGAAGTTTAATTTTATTCAGAGATTAATGACACATTCTGTTACTGCCTGATACTCCGTGGAGTTTATGCTCTTAATTCCACAGAGTTTTTGCCTTTTTTTCAGTATATTGAAGCCACTCCTTTGGACGTCTTCATCACCCCACCCATAGAAACTCTCAATCATTCCTTTTGCAGTAGGTGTGAGACGTAAACTCAGAGTTAGGAGAATTGATTCCAATTGTATATATTCCTTCTACTCATTATAGGTAATGTGTTAGTTTGAGCCCTTCCAGATTTTGTTATTTTCTAATGGAGGTGACAAACAGCTTGTGTGGGCTGTATGCGCTCGGTATTCTGATATAATCACTTGATTTGTTATATCCACTTCAGCTTTGTTATATCCACTTCAGCTTTAAACTTCCTCTTTGTTGTTTCCCTTTGAATTTAAAAGATGAATTACAAAATTTGGGGGAAGAGATGACTGTTTTAATGCAGATCCATGTAATATGTTGAATTACTTTCGTGTTGCACCTCTGAGTGTTTGAAAATTGTTCAAGATTCGGCTAACTACATTTTGCTCCATCTCTTAAAGAAAATGGGTATTGCATGTAGAAGCCTTGCAGCTCTTATCTGAGGATATGATTGCTTCTGAACAGCCGATTGGATTATGGGGTCAGCTGGCAGATGTTCTTGGCTGTGCAGTGCATTTTAAAAGAGGTGTAGCATTTACATTTTTCTATTCCTGCTCTTATTTGAATGCACTTACACAGCATGCAGTTGCTAAGCTATTTAATATGTAGTTATACATGATGAAAGGTTAAATATGAGTTATGGGGAGTTTATTGCTTGAATATTCTTTTATAGGTTTTTAGGATTACTACAAGAAAATGCATCTTATTTTAAAGACTCATGAATTCCAAGGATTATCTTTTTATTGATTGCTCTAATATATATTCTTGTCAAGACTTTCCCTCCTTCTCCTTCCTCCCCCCCTCTCTCACCCAGTCCTGCTAAAGGACGAAGATCGTAACAAGTAGTTTATTCCCTTTATATATACTGTATATATTTAAGCAAACATTTTTACAGGATTGGGAGCATTTCTAAAGGCAGGCATAGCAGGAAAAAAATGTAATGTATTTGAAATTTAAACCTACTGCTTTTTTAAAAATGAGTATTTTATTCTTAATGACATTTTTCAGTGTTTGCTGTAGAATATGAGAAACACAGACACTATGCACATTACAATTGCAAGTCCTTTTCCTGAAATTGCATACAGAAGTTTAATGAAAGGGAAGAGGAGGGCAGTGGTGCATTTACAGATCAGAAGCAGGTGTGAAGATGAATGAATTTCTAGTAACCTTTTCACAGAAAATGACTGGTTTAGTCCTACTTGCACTTCAGAAAAAAAACCAATATTTTTTGATCGGTAAAAATGTGTCAAATTTGTTTTCAAAAGTGAAAATGTTACAAAATTACAGTCTTTAGAAACTCACCATTAAAATGTACAAAAGCAGATGAACTTGGAGACTGCTGTTTACTGTAGAAGTCACTGTCTCCTGTGAGGCATCGCTGGGCTTGGGATAGAGGTGGAGAGGGGATGTGTGTGTGATATTCCCCCTTTTCTCATCTGTAATGTCAGAAAAAGCCTGTTCAGGAAATGCCTTTTGTTAAGATGTTTCCAGGGCTTTTCACACTTTAATTCCTCAACAAAAATAATAATTAAAAAACAAAAAAATCCACAAGGAAAGCCAGCACAGTAGTGTGCAGACTAAAGTTTGACTTGCTCATGTTCAGTAGCTGGCTGTCTGGGCACTTTTTGGCTCAGTTTTGGCAAGCTAAGTTTGCATGATCCAAAAATGTCCTTAGACTGTGTCGGGGGATCTCTGCCTAAGGAAGTGCATACAGCATGGCTTATCACAGGGCACTGTGATGAAACAAGGTTCACTCTTTTTTAAGTAGGTAACTGCTGTCAGAGCAATGATTTTGTATACCGTAAGTTTTTGAATAAGTATAATTTAACACTACTGTATTCCTCCTGTGTTCCTTCCTTCAAGTTACATTGCTGTCCTTACTTGCTGGTGCAAAATATTTGCAAGCTCTTTCATTTATCTTTGTTCCCTGTCTGACTGAATTAATAAATAGTACTTATTCTCTTAAATTTGAGTGTGTCTGACTATAAAATATTTTATTTTCACCCTTTGTTTTGGTGTAATATTCAGTTGTACTCTTCCTTTGCATAAATATTTTACACATACATGTGTACCTATATGTGCATGCGTTTGAAGCATTTTGAAAACTGTTGGGCTCCTGCGTTAGAAGTCAGGTTTGAACACAGGGTCTTTTATTGCTCTTCCTGAATTAGCTCACATCCAGTCCCTGGATGGTGTGTTGCATGTGTAACCCTTACCTTTCAGTATCAGGAAATGGTCTTCAAGAATATCATGAAAAATATACTAGCTAGAAATAGCCCCTCTTTAAATCACTTGTTTTACAACATAGATTTCTAATTGTCAGAAAAGTCACTGAACCTTTTCAAGGCACTCATAAAATCTTTCCCACACAGATTTCAGCTGCCAGGAGTTTATTTCTGAGCCCAGCTCTGTGCTGCTGTATCAGTGGCATGGGCTTTGTAAGATCCCTTTTTGTGGCATGCAAGGACATGGCTGATCTGTATTTTCCCCTGGCTCTGTCTATCAACACTCATTTGCTTTGTGTGCAACTTAACTTCTCAAAACAAAAATCCTATCCTTAATCTTGGTTTTACCTTCAGAGGGTCTGATTTCCTCCCACTCAGCCTTAAAGGAAGGAATTACAGCACAGAAAATGCTTGTCCTCTGATTCTAGTGTGGTTTTACAGTATCATAAAAATGACAAGTTTTTTTGCCTGCTACACTAATGTGGGAGAATTTTCAGTGTCAAAAAATAGCGAGAACCTCCTGGTTTCCTTACACTTTTCTTGCTGTGACTGGAAGTTTTGATACTAAACAGTAATTTAGTTCATTAAATGAGCAAAAGTAGCAAGCCGAGCACTCTCTCATCTTTCTGAAGCAAGAGTCTGGAGTGTCTACCATGTGAGCAGGTACTGCTTCACTTCTTAAGGAAAATACAGCCATTTCCCATGTTGTCCTTCAGGATAATAACCCCATAGTATCTACTGTAGTTCCCAGCATATATTAATTTTGTATTCAGCTTCAATAGCTATCCACATTTGATTTTCATTTCTCCTGCTGGCTTTCTGTTGAGTAAAGGGCCATATAAATGTATTTTTCACAATTGGCCCTTAAGTAAAGCTTTAGCCTTGCAAAAATGGAGCAGTTTAACAACTTCCTCAAAAGTATTTTTCACTTGGATTTTGTTTTTCTATAGCTCCTTTAAACTACTCTTTAATAATAATGCATCTTGATACATGGTATAAGACTATTTTCTGTAATTGTTAAGAGTACGTTTGCACTGTGAGATTAATGTCTTGTAATGCCAGTCTCCATCCTAGGATTACTGTGAATCCATAAAAATTAGCAGTGTTTTGCTGATGTATTAAACTACATTTTTCTGCCTCCTGCAGCCCCTACCAAGTTCTTCATGAGGTCTCTATCAAAGCAGGAATTTTGCTGTAAAAGAAGGTGATATATTTGAATCTCTGGAATTGCACATTTACCCATAATTATATCCTGATTCAAAGTCAGTTCCTATGTTTGTTGTTGACAGAAATATTTATTGTTTAATATGATAGCATTCTGCAAAACATAGTGAAAGATAGGAGTTACACCAAAAGTGCTTTGTCCTATTTATTTCTTTGCAGAGGAGATGGAATTAAATGGAAAATCAGCTGTAGGAGGTCGGCTGGCCCAGAGGAGAAAGTATTAGCATTTCACCTAAGGAACTGAAGTTGAATTGGTTTGGGCAATATTTTTTAAGGAAAGAAGTTTGGTTTGTGCTGAATCTCTCGTGGACAATATGTCATGTTGGACCAGCGTACGCTGCATGTCATAAATCAGCGTGACAGCGTCGAACACTGAGACTGAACTTACTCTTGCTTGTCTTTGTCTTAGGAGCAGGAGAACACAAAGGATTGATGCCTTGGTTATTCCTTGGCAGCAGATTTAATCTTGGGGGTTTTTTTTCCCTCCTTTCTTCTCTTAGAAAGTTTTCCATTTCTTTTCTGCAAAGTTTTGCAGTCTAATTCGTTTGCAGTTTTAGGTTGACAATCATTAAGGAGGGGGAATTTCTGCATAACAGTTAAAATAAGGACCTAGCTTCTGTTCTAATTGGAACAAACCCAAGGATATTCAGAAAAAAAAAAAAGTGTTGGTACAGCTTCACCTTCTCATATGGTGAAAGATGTGAAGAACAGCTGTTTGGTATCGGGCATTTTATTACGTGTGACTTCTTGAAGAGTGAAATACACAGAAGTATCCCTTTTCTTGCTTTTGGCAAGTTAAATCAAGGTTTTGACACATTTTCCTTCTCTCTATTGTCTTTTATTATTTCTTTGTGTACAAAATTATTTTCCAGAGTACTATCTTGCTGATTACAGAACAATGTTTGCTATAATAGAAGACATGAATGTGGAAATTTCTTTTTACATGGATTCTAAGTAATGAAATTAATTATTACAATTTGTAGTTCTGTAGAACCTGCCACATGATTTCAAAACATTTTTGCAGTGTAAATGCAACAGTGTATGGGCAAGCTGTGGAACAGGAGGCAGAAGGCAGCCCAGCTATGTCCAGTCCAGGGAACTTGGGTAGGTAATTTGAATCACAGTGCCCAGCATCCAGCCTGAACTAAGGTTGAGTTGCGTGGAGTTGAATTGGGTTGAGTTGGTAAATTACCTACAGGCTATATAAATATATAGCAGATTTTGTGTGTCCTCAGTTTTAAAGTTGACCAAATTCAGTTGGTTGGCTTTGTTGTTGTTGGAGTAGAGTTTGTTAAACATGCTCTGACTCACCTGCATGCTGTGACCATATCTTGAGCATTCAGAGCAGAAAATCCCACTTTCTGACTCTCCCTTATGAATAAGAGAGAATAACTGGAAATGAAGTTTCTGCTCAAACAGGGAGAATAGACATGAAAATGTATATTATGTGAATTCATCTGTCAGAGCTCCTGAGAAGCCCAGGACCGCTCAGGCACCCCTTCCATTATGGTCCTTAAAATAACCCTGGTCTTGCCTTTTGGAAGCATTTAATATTGCTGTGTTGTTCTGTCTACAGCAGTTACCATTGATTAATACTTAGCAAGTATTAATATTTTTCCTGGTGCAGACGTTTCTTGTGGCCATTTCCCAGAAATTATACCCATATCATTTGTTCGGTTTGCTTTGTTTTATGCACTGCAGCTGATTGATAGATTCAGGAAAGGATTTTATTTTCTTTTTATGTTGTTTAATTGGTTTCCTCCTCCAAGACAGCAGAATAAAAGTGCAAATGACCTTCTGTATCCCTTCTGATCTCTCCTCACATGACTGGAAGGATTGTGCCGGGCTTGCTGTCAGATAAATTGTGTGCATTTGAACTGCAAGTTGAATACATGAATTTTGCATCTTTTTTAGGTGACAGCATCAGGATCTTCAGCATTACCAGTTTGCTAGTAGGAATGTAAACCACTTTGAGATTTTGGATTTCAAGGCCCAATTACAGCTTTCTGAGTGGTTGTCAAATACAACCCCCATGTCGGGGAGGTCTGTTGTTTGCAAGGGCTGTTTTCCAAAACTTGAAATTCATTCCAGTTGCTTGCAGGTGGGTTTGGGGAAAGAAAGGAGAAATTAAAGCTGTCTCCACTGTACACTGTCTGAGGCTCTCCTAAAAGTCCCGGCTTTAGCAGGGATGCTAAGAAGAGAGCTGCAAATATGAGTTTGCACAAATTCAGCTAATCTTTCCTGATTACCTATAGATTGTGACACGTCTTTGTGTTATAAATAAGTGTGTTGCAGGCTATAGCTGCCACTAGAAAAACTAAAGACAAGCAGATTTTTATATATGAATGAAATGCCAAAGGATAGATTCTTCTTCTTCAGTAAGATGTATCTTCTGTCCTGTCTAATTTTATTTACTACTTCTCACTTGAGGAGTGCATGAATCAGCAGTCCTGTGTAGTCTGTTGTGATTTATTGCTTAATTAAAAGTTATGAGGGCTTTTAATCTGTCTGTAATTTATATTATTTTTGAGTCAGCTGTTTCCTGTATTGTAACTTAACCATTCTATGATTCTATGATAAACTTGCCTCATTTAATGAAGGCAGCATCTTGTGAGCCCTCATATTCACTGACAGATGTGGCACACAATGATGTCTCAGATGTTCCAGATTGACTTTGGTGTTCAAACTCAGAACCGAAGATAACTAAATATAAACTTAGTGAAGTTCACCCAGCATCGATTATAGTTTGACAGCAAATATAGTCTATGTGTTTGTGAGATTTACAGATTAATTTTGAAAGGGATGAGACTCATTTGTGGTTTCACAATAAACAGATGCTAGCTACAGTTTAATAATTCAAAAAGCAGGTTTAAAATCATTATTTACATTTTAATGGAGAATTAATTTGGCTCTAGTATTGAACCACATGCTGTTATCAAAACAATAGAACAGTCAGTTTTAATGTTTTGGTTTAGTTTGGTCGTTGGGTGATAGATTTAGTTGGTAGGCTACTGTTGTGTGTTTTTCTTAATGAAGGTTATAGCCAGCATGCATTATAAATTAAAGATTTTTCTTCATATGAATTACTTTTTAAGTACAGTATGCAAACCTCAGGTTTTGTAGTGATAGCAAAGATGACTAGCTTGAGAATTTCTGCAAAATTTGAAAAATTTTAACTGAACAGTTTTGAGTTGCATGTTTCAGAGCACTCACCTGATTTGAACTTTGCTAGGTTATGTCTTCCTTTCTCAAATATTATCTTTATTATTTGAAAGCATGCTCTAGTTCTACTAGCAAAACTTTGTCCAATCCTGGCATTATAGATTTCAGGTGAAAATATTCGATGTCAGCTTGGATTTAATTGTTGGGAAGGGATTTTTGCCATGGGTTTTGGCAGGAATAAGAACTTATATACATGTGAGTCAGCTGCCATCTGTTGGTTAGTTCAGCTTTGCTGTGTTTCTTGTGAATTCTGGTGGGATGGATGGGAAGAGCCTTGCCTGAGTCCCACCTGGTAATTCTATGTTTGAGCTGTGTAGTTCTTCCAGTAATCCACCTCTGCTCCATTCAAGGTGTGACCACTGTGAAGTGTTCAATTTCTCTTAGCCTTACTTTTAAATTTTAGTTTTCCTAAGTAACTTCATATATAATTACAGTGTTGTCACTGAACAGTCTTAATTGTTTCTGAAACAAAACTTCCTTCTGGGATTTTTTAAACCCTTTTCTTTAAAATAATAATTTAGAATCATTAATATAAATTGTGAAATTAATTTTTACTTGCTGAAGATTGTTTGCTATAAAATCATACAGAAAACGTCCTATGTTACATTAGATAAAAACTGTAGATGTATTTTAGACAGAAAGATTATATCCAGGCTATTCTACGAGAGTTTGAGGATTGGATAGTGATTATTAATTAGTATGAACCTTGGCAATTAGAAATGCTAAACCAAATAATACTGTCAGCTCTGCTGGTCAGTCTGCATTCAACGATTGATTCCAGCATCATAATATATAGGTGTCCTTCATGCCTTTATAACTTTTAAATTATAAATTTGAGTTTTAAATTATGACTTTACTAATTAAAGATGAGAGTTTTTCCTTTTTTCAGTGCCATTATGAGGTTCATGAACTTAATTAAATACCAGGCATAATTATATTTTCATTCCTGTTCTGAAGAGTCTGGGTAAGAACAGTAATGTTGAAAAATAGTACAGTTTAGTAATCCATTCTAAGCAAGACTTTGGAAAGTAATGAAGACCTACTCATATGCTACTTCTATAATGTCTTATTAGTTATGTATTTAACTGGTGAAAATCACTAATATACATTTGTTAATGCTGTTACACAGGGTTCTGTTGAATACATTGAGTTCAGATTTTTCATTCAGTCTTCAGCTGATGAAAGACCTGTGCTCCTCCGTCGATGCTTTCAGGGGAGGCAGCTTAGCTGAAGGGCCAGACTTTCCTGAGGCACCTCAGTTGGTTTTGCTGGCCGTGCTTAGTGGCCACTAAACCAACATATGGCCCTTTACAAGTGTACAAATTTACAAAATTTCTTAAAATAAATACAATCTGTTGTTTTAATTTAAATTAAATGTACTCCGAAGTGTCCATCTGGAACATTTATTTGTAAGTGTAGGTAATTCTTCTGACAGCTAAGTGGTAGTATGTTCACTGCTGCTAATCCAGCTATTTAGGAATCACTCCTTTGTAACTATGGATCTGGACCTGGATCAAAATATGCATGCCAAATTTTTATCCATATTGTACGTCATGTCCTCTTTGAGAAGTTAAGTCCTAGCTTTAAATCCAAATTTTAGGTTCAAGCTTTGATGTAAATCTGTATCCTATATCAGACCCAGGGATAATTAGTTTTTTGTTAATGTAAGGCATATTTTTGATAAAACTACAGTACAGCAAACCAGTGCTTTGAGTTCTGTTTTGGTTCAGCGTGTAGTTAGTCTGATTTACAGAGTGTAATCATGTTGCTTTTGAATAAGGCTCAGCTCTTGTCAAAGCTTGCTACGGGACGGAGGACTTTGTTCCTCTGGCTAGTCACAGAGATGGGCTGCAAGATCATGCTCCAAATGTGGGGGCAATTATGTGTTTTTTTTCATGTTGCTTTTCCCCAGCTAGTGGCTGGTTCTACAGCTGGATAGTAAATAAACAGATTTATATTTGTTGGAACACAAACATCAGCAAGTACTTTAGGAACTAGAGTAGCAATAGATATTCATTAGAAAATCCATCGGAGGAATCAATTATACTTTGAGTTGGTCTTGTTGAGAGAATGGAAGTACTTGGTCCGTGTAAACCAGATATTACTCGAGTAATCAGCGGGTGGGCAGACAAAATAGGTTTTATGGATAGTCTCACAGGTGAGTAAAACAATAACAAAAGATTAATTCTCTATTCCACATGTTCCCAAAGCAACCATTGATAAAACAACTGGGTTTTTGGGAAGATTGTATCTTACGGAGAACAGTATGTACACAGCTCATCAGTCCTGGGAAAGAAGAGGGATGATTAAACGCGATCGGATTAAACATTTGCATATAAAAGAGTTTTTTCTTAATGTTCATTTCAGGTCAGTGTTTGATAAATGACTCGCAGATTTTCATCAGCATTCTCATGTCTTCATTTGTGCATAAAAAGTATCCTCTCAGGAGGGCTATGTAGACAGCAGCATTTTCAGCACTGTTACTTATCACACAGGAGATTCTCAATACAAGTGGTATTTGGGTCATGTCTGTATGCTAACCTCAGAAATTAATCCCAGCTAGAGGAAGAATAAATATTTTTTTTAACTTCATTTCCTTGTTTTCACCCTGTCATAATAATGTAGCATACCACAGTACATGAGAGCTTGGCAAGGGAAGCAACACAGACAATTTTTTAAGGCCTTCAGATAGCACTAAAATGCTTACTTGTTCTGGAGTAAAATGTTCATTTTATACAGATTTCTTTTAATCTGTGTGCTATAGCTTTCTTTTTTTAAAAAACCCAAACTAATAATTCTTTCTAACAGGTCCCACTACCTGTTAGACTGTGCAGAGTCCTCGCAGTGCTGATTGTGTACACCAGAATGAAAATTCATTTGTAATCAAATCAAAAGAACAATCGGTGCCTGACAGGGATTGATTTTTGTGATGGCACTGTGTTTAAAACCAAGGTATGACTTTTTCCTTTCAATTCCTAATGATGTTATGGGAGTTACTGCATCTTCATGTCCATCTGTGCAGAACACCATCAGACAGTAATTCTACTTGCAGCACCCTGTATCAAAAGGCTGCACTTGAGACTCAACTGGGAGAAGTTTGGGTATGGATCCAGGGTCTCCATGGCTTATTTCTTCTTCCCCTCCTGTAGTTCCCAGTAAATTGCCTGTGCCTGAACCAGTGATGGGTATGTGGGATGTGGCTCCAGCTGCTCTGCCCAGCTGGGTGGAGTTTTGGGCAGCTCATCACTTCTGGAGTGTGCCCATAAATCCGTGGCATATTGTGTGACAGCAGATGCAAACACCCTTTTTATGTCCTGTCTTCCAGCTAGTGTTTTTCTAACTACTGTGTTATTCTAACCAAATGTCTCTGGCCTAACGTTCATCATTTAATTAAATAAAGGTGGATTCCAATTAACTTTTAAGACACCTGGAATAGGCTCTGCTTTTTAGGAAGCAGTATGAACTTACCAAATATTTCCCTTTTTTTCTGTCCATTCAGTGAAGGTGAGACCTTCAATCGAAGTCATATGCAAAGTCCTACAAAGTGGCCTCCCTATAGTATAGTCAATCATTTCATGTACCAGAAGTTTGCTGGATTGTGATCTAATTTTCAGACTGGGTAACAGATGAAGTTTGACTCTAAAAACAAAAAGATAATTTTTTAGCTTGACCTGATGTTTATTGATGGAGTTAATAATGAAAGGAACAATCAGTCTCCACATGCTTCTCTGAAAAGTGTCCAATAGCGTTTGCAACACTATTGGAGCCTCTTTTAAATGGTGAAATGAGGAACATTAGTTTCTTTAAAAAAGTTTTATGTGTTGCAAATGGGAAAAATACAAAAAGTTGGAAGATGTCTCAGAGTCACACAGATGTAAAATGCTCTCTGGATTGTATTGCAAGCATCTGAGGAAGAGTAGTGTACTTCCCAGGAATGAATTAGAGCAGAACTAGGTGAGGCCAGAATAACCTGAGATAACATAATTCTATTTAAAGTAAAGTAAAAGTATTGTCAGAGGTCCATGCTTTACGTTTCCTTAGCTTAAATTGTAGCTTCAGTTATAGTACAATCCCTCCATTAAGTTTGTGGAAAAAAAAATGTTTCTTTTTAGTTAATTTTAATTATGTGGTATAACTTTGCTTAGGGAAGGCCTCCACTTTCCAGTTTTACCATATAAAACTGTTTCTCGCTTTTATTGTTACGTTTGATGTGTATAAAGGTAATTAAATCATAAGAAGTAGCCTATCCTTCCTAATTTGGTAGGAAGTAAATTCTTCCATTTAATAGGCTTTTTCCTATTTCCATTAAATTCAATTGATTAAAACTCCTGATGGCTTGTATGGAAACCCACATGGACTGCTGATGCTTCCACCTGGCTTTCTACACCAGCCTTGCTTGGCTCCTAAACTGAAGCTGTTGGCACTCTGTTGCAGACAGTACTGACTGGAAAAAAAAATAAATGTTTTTTATCTAGAGGCAGTTACTAGGAATAAGTTTTTGTTTGTTTGGGTTGGTTTTTTTGTTTTAATTACATTTTTAACAAGCTGTAAAACCCAGGAGTTTGTCTTAATAGCTTTACATTAGTCATTGGTTAAGTCAATTTATCTTTTCTTTGATATCCCAGAACTACCTAAACCCAGTTAACAACTGCTAAAGACAAAACCCAATTCATTACTTACTTCTAGTCAAAGATAATTTTTTTCAGTGGTCTTGAATTTAATTTACATTTAATTTGAGGTTTCGTGAAGATAATTGTTTGGTTCACTCCTCTAATTGAAGGTTTGCAAGAAAATGAATGTGATCAGGGGTGGGAGAGGGGAGGTGCTGCAGGTATCACAGCACCTTATTCCACGTTCACAGGTGGAACACTCGTGGTATATTCCCAGGACACAGGACTGACTTCTCTGATACAGTCACAGGAATTGCAGGCAACTGTGTTGGCCAGTTGGAAACATTTTTAAAGCTTGGCATCAGGCAGGTGGTCTGTGTGACTCCAGTGAAAAGGCTGGCCCATCCTCTCCTGTTACAAGCCTCGGCCTTCCAAGGCTGAGTGGCTGCGTATTTTTTTCTGGCTCATCTTTGCTGAAGTTTCCATTAGTACTAAAAGCTCTTCACTCTGGTATTTTCTTGCCCTGTAGACTTTCGAGGGAGAAAACATTTCTATTCTCTAATGATAAGAGAACCATCCCTCGCAGCTTTTTGTTTCCAGACATATCAAACCCTTTTAGCCTGTTCTTGCAAGACAAGAGCTTCATTCTCACAAGCACCCTGATGATTCTCTTCTGCATTTGCTTCTGTTTGAATTTAGGAAACTCAGTGTCCAGGTTTGTACACACTACACCATAGAGGTTCTTAGCAGGGCTTTGTAAAACACTGGTAATTGCATCCTATCTTGTAGGGGAATTCTAACATAATAGCATGCTGGATTGCATTTTTTTTCTGGTTTATTCCACAACCACATCGCAGTGTTTCATCTTGTCATGCTCCCCCCTGCTTTCCCAGGGCTGATTTTTTTCATTTTCATCTCCAAGTATGCGATCTGTGCTCTGTGCTGCTGAACTGCAGCCTCTCTTGGGTGCTCCAGTCTGGGTGCTCCGTGGTTCTTGCTCCACACTGTCTCACTTCTTTCTGTGTAAAGGTGTCATTTAGCTTCTTGTCTGCAGTAAAATTTTAACAGGACTGTAGCTATTTGCGTGCCACTATAATTGGTGAAATATTAACCAAGACTGGCTCTTCTACCAGCCCCTCAGCAGTGATGCTAATAACTTCCCTCCAGCCTGACGTTCCTCATTTAATGTTGGTGCTACTGGCCTACCTGTAGCAGTTTCAGGCCAATTTAAAATTTTTTGTACTAATCCCCTATCTTCTTCAATTTAACTAATAACTTCCCAGGTGACACAACGTTAAAGCTTTACCAAAATAAGACAGCTGATATCGATTTCATTTCCTTTCTCTGGAAGGTGAGTTTCTTCTCTTAAGAAAGATGTCAGATTAGTGTGCCTTACTTGCATTAAACCCATGTGGTATTTTCCCCCAAATTCTCTTAAATTCACTGGCTTCAGTTATTCTTTCTTTAAAAATTGTTCTAAAGCTTTGCTGCTGAGCTTAGAACAAAGGGCTTGTAGTTGCTCTGATAACTTTTTTTCTCTTTAAATTATAGATTTGACATTTATTATTTTTGATGGCATGATATTGTTCATGTCTTGCTTGATTTATTTAAACTTGCTACCCCACATGAAATTTCATATGCCAGTTCTTTAACTAGTCTCAATGGAAATCACTTAGTTCCTCATTTTGGACATTTAGTTTCTTGCGATACGTGTTTCATCTCAAGCATGATAACTGTGTGGTATCATCTTTGTCTTCAAGGAGAACTGAAGCACATATTCCTATGATTTGGAGTTACCTACTGTCTTTTATCTTTCTCCAGCCTTGCTGTATAGTAACTCCACTTCGTTACAGGTTGTCTCTTCATGCAGCCAACTGGATCTTGTGTCAATGGTTTTAATATCCTCTGAAGCAGCTCCCTTGGCTGGGCTTTGGTACCTGCCCTTCACTACCTGCCCTTCACTGCCTCCTCTGCTCTCCTTGGCCATTCCCAGCCTCTAAGGTGGGGCTTCTCTTTGCTGTTTTCTTCATCTCCACGTGAACTCCGTTGTCCATGCAGGACTTGTTTTGTCTGTTGGCCGCCTTGACAAGTGAGGACCAGGCATGCTGCCTTCAAGTTTTTTCTTCTTGCTTGAGATACAAATTCCCTGTAATTATTGGTGTTTCTGACTGAAAAACTGATCTCCTTCCCCAGGCAGATCTTTCAACCTCATGATTGCAGACTTCCCAGCTGGTTCCCTTGCTGTGCAGACATTGCCCTGTTGAAGCCAAGAGCTGTGACTGAAAATGCCAGTTTGTCTTTTCTAACGGTTCTGCAAACATCAGTAAATAATTTAGAATCAGAATATAATCCTCTACTCCAAATTTATTTTTATAACCAACTCTTCTTCTCCTTTGTATATCAAAAAGAAATCTAGAATACCATTGTCTGCTTGTTTCAATGGCTGAATTAACCTGTCAGAGACTGCTTTTGGGAGTTTCTGGTTCTAATATTATTAGCAGCAGCATTTGTCCTCCAATAAATTATGAGTCTTGTTAAAAAATAGCTCTCTAATAACACTGCTTTTATATTAAAATTCAACTTTGGAGGGCTGTGGCACATTGCTCACCAGCATCTTCACAATGGAACTGTCACAGTGCTACTGTCTGGTCCCCAGAGAATTTCAGCCTGGTTTTGATAGACTTCAATAATTTAATTCACCGACTCTCACTCACCTCTCACTCTGATGAATCTCCATGACTTGAGGTAAGTCCCTCCTGATTTCTATGTCTGTAAGAAGAAATTTAAGCTAGCTTAGTGTCATCTTTATTTAAAGCCTCTCAGAGCTGTGCTGTGCTGCTTTTCAGCAGGTAATGCAAATGTTTGTTTTTATTTCTTGATGCATGAATTGTAATTTGCTAGGAGGAGTTTAGATTTTTCAGTGAACAACTGAAGAAATATTTTAATGTAAATTTTTATTTAAGATTTGTGCCTATCAGGTTGTATGTGGCTATATACAGAAGAGATATCAGAAAAAAAAAAAAAAAGGATGAACTGGGTTGAAAGTACACTGTGTACTTATTTTGATTGATACTCATTAAAAAATTTCATAAATACAGTAAGAACTTCCAGTGGCCAGTTGGAAGGAAACACACATTTAAGATACTGAGATGGCTTAAACCCTGTTGAAATATGCAGAAAATACTGGAGCAGTTCAGTTTGGTTTCACTGAATGGGCAGCTTTGCAGAAGCTGCAGATACCTCCCTCATGCTGCTTGGTATTGCCCTTTGGCCAAAGACTTGGTCATGCATTCACTTATACTCAGTCTTCAACCTTGCCACTCTTTAGCCTTAAATTAAACATAAGTTTAAGAATTCACCTGCAGGTGTCATCATGGGAAATGCAGAGATGTTCACAATTGGTGTTTAACTGAGTGATGGTTTTCACCTTGTAATTAAATCCTTTAATATTTGTTCACATGCGAAATAAATAAGAATGCATGATACTGGCCAGGAAGGGGGTCACTGAGAAAATTAATTGAGAGAAAAATTTTCTTAGAGCTATGGAAAAATGTTCTTTACGAGTTAACGGCCTGGATGCCATTACTGAATATAGTCTATAACAAGAAAATATACATTGATACAGATTTATAACAGAGAACATAGAAAAGTTTAAGAACTTTCAGCCATTGGTTTATCCTGTCTGTTCTCTGAAAATGTTCACCTTTGGGTATGCTAGCTGTGAGTTCACAGATAATAACAAGACATAATAATAAAGACAAAGACCCACGCAAACAGTTTTCGAAAAGGTCTTCATTTATAAATAGTGCAAATCTAGGAAAATACCCACTTTTTTTCCTGTTGTAAAATACCATTGTCATTTTTTTTCCCACTTAGCCCCCAGGCTGCTGGATGTTCAAAGGTCAGGCTTTGCACACTTGTTTGGGAATACGTGGCCACAGAGTAATTCAAAATGGCCGGTGTCAGTAGAAGTGTCTCTGTTCTGTCTTACCTATCTGTCTGTCCTAAATACACTTAAATGGCAAATTATCTGCAGCTGGAGCAGTGGTCTGCATATTCATTTCACCACTGGTCTTCTGTCTCAGATTCTTGTTAGGCAGCCCACTCATTTGGTATGGTGATGGGCTTCAATAAGAATGTTCATACACTAAAGTTTAGCTACACCCAAACAGGGCTTCACTGCTAGCTAGGAGTGACATTCCTGAAGGGAGTGCTCCAGATCAGATACCAAGTTTGAAATAGGAGAGACCGTGATTTTGAAGGTGCTTTCTCAACTATAGATAGGCTACCTTACAGTTACACTTATTTCTCACCTTAAAGGTGTTTCATAGGACTCATTTCTCCTTTAAGCAGCAACTAAAAAGCTATTTCAGAGGCGTATGTCCATCTTCTGCAAGAGAGAACCAGTGTGTTGGAGTGCTGCTTATACTGAGTATTAGAGAGACATTAAACTATTTTTCAAAGCCAACATGTACACCCTGATAAAATGTATTGAGATCCTTACCTAAACACAGATGAGAAGATCTGGTCACATCAGACTGGCTTAGATAAAAAAACTAATGAATGTGAAGACTAAGTAGTGCCTGCCAGATTTGTTTGTATGGTGCTTTGGGCTGAAAAGTGGCCGGTTAGATGATATGTGATGATGACAGCTTTATTAGAAGAAGCATTGTTTTGGTCCCAATACAAATATCGCAAGTATCCAAATCCCCTGAAAAACTTCATTCTCTTTTTAATTTGCATTTCCTTTTATTCTTCATGACTCTTCTAAATTAGTGAGGCGTTCTTCTGTTTGTCATATAAAGTATGCTTTCTTTATGTGCATCAGCTCTTACCAATAGCCCAGACACTTCAGTGTAACACAGAAGGGGATAATAGACTAAATTATCCTTAAGCAATTGCAGCTGTAACTATTTCATGTCTTATTGTGGTATGTAAATTTGATTCTTTGCCGGGTCCCATGGACATATCTTCATTTTGACTACTGGAAGGCACAGTAGGATAAATGGATTAAAGCAGGAGAACTAGCTCTTAGCACTATTTCTTATCAGTTTTATGTTAATGCTTTCACTGAGGTAGTTGCTGTATATACACATAAGACACATTTCTTTCCCAAAACTGGTTGCCTATCAGGACTGAAAAAAAAAATTTAAAAAAATCACAAAACAATGGGAATGGGTCAAAGAGCAATGAAAAAGGTGGTGGTGTTGAGGTTGGTTGGTCATGCAGGTTAATAGTAGGCATAATTGCATGGTGATGCTATTTTTGCAGTGTTATTTCTTGAAAGAATGAGTACAATAAATAGCAGCCAGTATTAACAGCAAGTCATGCGACCTAGATGTCATGTCTGGCTGGTTTTAAGAGGGAGAGGTGAGGCTTACAGCAGGAGGGGATCTTGAGAAAGTACTGAAAGCTGGGAAAGGGAATGATACTTCATATTAATTCCAGTTACGTATCCCAGGTGGGCGGTGGGAGGAAAGGTGTAACAGAAGTTCAGACACAAGTGCTCCTCACCGGTGTCATTGACAGAGCACAATGGGGACAACTGAAGTGAGAGTGAGATGGGCTAAAATAATGTGTTGGCTGGAGAGGAACACTTCAGATATGACCGTGTAAGTGCTGGTTGAAAATGGAAGTTGAAGCCATGGGGGATATAAAATTAGCTGTGGACAAGAGAGGAAGAAAGAAAAGCAGGCGAGGTGAGGGATAGCTCTCCTGTGCCCCATAAAAAGGAGGATAAGTGGAGGGAGCCAACTTATGAAAGGCATAGCAAAGAGGCAGCTAACTCCTGTTCTCTATATAGTTATTCCTTGGTGCAATATATATATATATAAAATAGTATGTAACATCTCTGGATTGGAGACCAAGTTTTTTGTTCCTTGTTTGAACCTCAGGCTTTTAACAGCATACAAACACAAACCAGCAGTGACCCACTCTGGCAGGAGAGCTACGTCTGACCCATGTGTAGAGCACTTGTGTCTGATGTTTCCATGCTGGAGTGTGCCCTGGGAGGCAGGGAAACACAGCTTCTGCCTTTGCAGATGGAAGTACCTGTGCAGGGAACATTTACAGCCAGAAGGAGTGAAAATATTCATCACCACCAGCAAAAGGAGAAATTTGCAGCTGGCACTTAGCTCATAACTTTGGAAAGTTTGGCCCAACCTGGCACAGACCCCGTCCTGACCATATGCTCTCCCTTACTATAGCATTGCACCCTCATACGTCTTAGTGAAGCTTTTCTTATTAGAATGGTTAGATTACTTATTTTTTATTGTTTTCTTGCCAGGTTATTTATTGCGTGGGGAGTGGAGAAAACAGAAGACATGAGATAGGAGTGGGAACCAGCTCCCTGGTCATGGGGGACCGAGGTGGTGTTGTGTGAGGGTCAGGCAGGAGAAGGCTCTGCAGGGAGCCAGAACTGGTATTCCCTAGTGCATGGAAGAACGGATGCTCCCATCCTCCAGCTGCCCCAGATCAGAGGCCTTTATCATACAGTTGTTCCCTTTCCTTCACCCTTGCCTCCCAAAACTCTTGCTGGCTGCTCTCAGTCCTCTGTGCCCTCTCTTGTATCCAGCTCTGCTGCTTCCACCAAATTAAATTTTGCAGGCTGTCGAGTTAGGGCAAAATAACTCATTCAATTTTGCCTACATTACTGAGCAGCCTTGGGCTGGCGCGGAAGGCAGATGGGTATTTAATTTGACATTTGCACCTCAGTAAGCTGGAGGAGAGGTTCTAGTGGTGTTACGGGGCCAGCTCCTGCAGGTGAGCAATTGCCAGTGGTGGACTAATCTCCTGAAGAACAGTAATATGTCAGGTTATACTCCAGAATTCTCTCTGTGGGATGATACTGCTCAAAGAAATTAAGCCTAAGAGATAATTTGGCAACAGGCTTACTTTAAATACTGATTAATGACTATTGCTGTAGTGCAGCTCCTGCTCTACTCATGTGATGTTTTAATACGGCGAAGGAATTATGATTAGTGCTTTTAGGTTTTTAATGTTCAGATAGTTAAAATGCCCCATAATAATTGCTCCCTTTAATATTCGGCATAACTATTACAGAGATATAATTGTGCTTTGGTGTTGAAAAGAAGAAACTGGGATCCCAATGTGATCGTGAATGCCTTTTTCTGCTAGCTTAAATCAAATCCTTAAGTTTCAAAGTTCTTGGCAGCAAGTTTTAAGAACTTTAATTAAAAAAGAAGTCTTGCATAAATAAATCAAAGCTGAAAGACTAAAAAGTGTTAAAGGAGTTACTGCAATAACTGCAGTAAAAAATTTAGTGGCATATGTACCAGAAAACACAAGTAAAAGCATCAAAATCAGAATTCAAATTCAAATTCGGATTCGGGAAGTCTGTAATCCAAGACATACCTGTGCAGCATACAAAGTACCTCCAAGATTTGTAATCACTATTCTCATGACATTAACATACTTTAGATCTGATTCTGCAATATCTCACGCTATTGGAAGCTGGGAGTCATTTTCTAATAGAATTACAAAAAAGAAAAAAAAAAAAAAGAAGAGAGCAGGCTGCTGCTCTGCAACTTTGGCTGATCCTTGGCAGAAGCAAGAAATGTTAGCATGTATGTCCCCTTGAAATGCTGGGGTTTGAACCCCGAGCCCCTGAATTAAGGTTGACATGTGGGTGATTCCCACAGCCCTTCATAAAGAGGGGGTGAGTTTGCCTTATAGCTTCCCCCCAGGGTGCGGCCGGCCCTGCAGGGAGAGCCATAAGGGAAATGAGCCCCAGGGGTCCCGCACTGAGTTGACAAAGGTCAGGTGTCTGCTTGGGGATACAAGCTGGGACCACTTGCAGGGAGTCAGGAGTGGCTGCTCTGGGGAGTGCACTCCACAGAGCTTCCTGGTTCAGGGCAGACCTCCTGACTCTCCCTGGAGCTGGGCCCTGGTCTGTTTAGGCCTGTGCAGACACAGGTCGATTGGGTGAGAGTCACCATGTGGGCACCTTTTTCTTATATGTTTAACTTGCTGATCTGGCTGTTTCCCATGCCAACTGTGGGCAACCTCGGTTCACTGTTTGTACCACCTGTTGTGGGACGAGTTACGTCCTTTGTGGGATCGTTGGGGGTGGCGTCGATCATGTACGAGCTTGTTGACCTGTTTGTACCCCCGGCGGTCATTCCTATAGTAACATTTCTGTCTACAATACAGTCTGCATATTGGTTCATCTCCCTGCTGGTGTGATCATTTTTGTTGGGCCTGGTCATTGGCAAAACACCCCTCTCCTACCTTGGAGATCTTCCTGGAGATTATCAGGGAGATAATATTCCGTTGTGTTTTTGTAAACTGTGTTGAGTCAAAGGAGCATGAACAAAAACCTTCCCTTGCAAAGCAGAGTCTCCCAGTGCCTGTGCAGGACGGCAGTGAGGCGCAGGAAGGTCTCTTGTTTGGAGTCGCAGTACATGCTGCCAGGGCTTGGGCAGCTTCTCTAAGAGAATCTTTTGTGTCTGATCGCCTGTTGCAAGACTTACAGCTCTCCCACCAGCCCCATGAGCTCTGCCTCTCCTTGGCTACATCAGCCCACTGAACTTGTCCTTGCCTCTGCCTCCTTCCAGTGTCAACTGCTGCTGTTGCTCTGCATGGGGTCAGACTGCCTCCCACATTGGCCTCAGCCACCCGCTTGCTCCCCTCTGCCCCACACACCTCAGGCGATGTCCCACACTGCCTCCCTGTCTGGACAGAACTTCCCTCTCTGGTCCCTTAAGGCATTACCTTATGTTCTCTTAAATTCCATTTTAAGATTGTATCCCTGCTGATGTTTGCCCAGCCATTCAGGAAGCTCCTGATTTTGGTAAGCTCTTTCCACTACATTCTCTTCCATATGTTCCCTTCTTGCCTCTGCCCATGCCCTGCTTGGTGAAGGTTGTTGTGATATTGCCATTCTTCCAGTTCTGCAAAAGTGTTGAGAATTATTTATTTCAGTGTCATTTGTACTGATGATTTAGCTGATCTTGTTCATGTGTTAATGCACCACGAGTAATATGGGTCCTTTCTCCCAGTACATAGGTTCTTCTTCAGGTATTAGTTCCTCTTTCTGATTTCCTTCATTCTTCATTTACACTAAAGCTAAGTATGGGTGGTTCATGACTCTCAGCAGCTTCCTGGCATGCCATTTCCCATGTTTTCAGGATGAACCCAGGGATGTCACATCTAGTTAAACAAGAGTTAAACAAAAACTAAGTACCTAATTTACCACTGGCACGGGTCTGGCTGCTTATTCCTCTAGGAACACACCAAGGAGGGGATAGAAAAGGCAGGCAGCAGCATTGTTTATATGAGTCAGTAATTACCTGTAGTGAGGCTGTTTAGCAGCTCCTGACTTTCCCTGATGTGTTGCTTGGGTAAAAATGAGAGGAAGGAAAGGGACGTAGCTAAGTGTTTTGCTTCCCATGTGATTTTCTCTGTGCATGTTCCAGTCTCTGTAGAAGTGACCTCACTGAACTCATCATTGACAGCAGTAATGTGGAGGGCTGTGGGACTAGAGCGCTGAGCCTGACAAGGGAAGGAGAAATGACAATGGCTTAGCTTCTGGGGAAGGATCAGCTTGGGGTGGAAGGAAAATTGGAAAAAAAGTAGACACTGCGGAGATGTTCCCATTAATCTTTAAAGCTGGGACAGTGACATACTTCCACAGTCAATGGAAGGATGTAAATGACTGTAACACACCCTAACTAGAAGCCTAAATTAGAGGGGTTTAATACTGTATTGGTATGATCCATGATCTTAGTAATGCATTTTGAAAATGAAAGAAAGTGTCAGATGACAAGAAGGGTAAAGGGTAGGTGGAGAGCCTTAGCATCTGCTAAATGTTCTTTTCTGTTCTTTTTAATCATAATTTTGGGTGGTTTTTCCCTTCCTGTTGCATTATTTTTAGGTAAGTAAGATTGCAGTTTAGCATTAAGCTGATTTTGGAAATCAATTTGACTGCATGCTCCTTCTGTAGAAGTGGCTTGATCGCTGTAATTCAATTTCTTATATTAATGCTTGAACCTTTTTATGTATGTTTATTACTTGTTTGTAGTGCAGTGAGCTCTTCTGTAAAGATGTGCCCTCAAGTGTGGATTACTAGGTTAAAGGGTTTGGTCATGTTTGTGGCCAAAACCATTTTTTTTTAGACATTTAAGTGTGTGTTTGTGCACAAGTACAGTGCTGTTTCTACTGTCCAAATGTCTTAACTTTATTAAGAGCAGCTGCATTTTCCTCTAGTTTTTTATTACTGAACTTGTAGTTTTGATGGGGAGATACACATGGCAGAAAGATCTGCACACCAAACACAGCTCTCAGTTTTTGGCAACTTAACAAAACTTGGCAAGTGTAGTAAGTGTTTGAATATGTGTGAATTCATTTTACATAGAAAGTCTGTAGGAAATAGAAAAACCCTCGTAGAGGCATCCAAATATGGTCCAGCCATTTTCTTCTGGGTTAAAATATGTCAAGAGTGATGCTGGGAAATCAGTGTCTTCCATTAGTGCAATGCTGAACCTCAGACAGGTGCCTTGCTGGTGCCTGACCCCAGTATAATTGTGTTGGATCTGCAGCAGTCAGTTGTCCTCTTGTGTGCCTCTCCCAAACCATCATCGCCTGCCTTAACTTTTACAGTAAAATCCTGTCAAACTCATAAATGTCTTTCCCATTCTTTTTTATCTCTGAGGGCTAAACTTCTAGCTGACATCCTGATAGATTTTATAAGAAAATGCCTACCGAGCACATTTTGACAGCAGTTCTTGCGCCTGACCAATTAGTGGAGCTTACGGTGGATGTCTCTTGGAGGGCTGCACAGGCAGAAGTCCACTCAAGATGATAAGTTAGCAGTTACAAAACAAATGATGTCTCACATGAGTTGGTAATTACTGGTTCCTCCATAACTCCACGCTCCCACTGTGAAAATCGAGAAGAAAGTGCATTTTAGCCCCCGTGCCAGTTTTGGGTTCACTCTCTTTTCTTCTGCCTCTGAAGCTGCAACACTTTGAGCATATTAATGGGGTGCTGTACGTGACTATCTAGAGAAGGTTTATGGGCCCACCATCCTTAAGCTGTTAGCTCTCTTATCCTGGGAATGTGTCGCTGGAGTTCACAGCACAGAATAAGAAAGGGGGTTTTTAAACCACCTACAGCACCGTGACTGGGAGCAGCCTATTGTCACCAAGAGAACAGCATCTGGTACTGTGGTGATGGTCACTTAAGCTGTTCAAATAGGAGCTCAACTAATCATAAGGGACCACCCAATTTCAAAGCTTATTGAACCTTAGGACTAAAATATTTTGTCCTCAAAGGATATCTCAAAAGCAGTTCTGAATGAACACTGAGGTCTAACGTGGAGTGATGCTTTCAGCCTCTCTAATTCTTGTACTTCCTGGACCTTGTACTGACATTGAAAGCATCGAATTAACCAAGAGGATTTTCAGCTCTTATTTCAGAGGTGTTTTAGGCTGAATATTAAGGAGAAAGAGCTACATGCTGTGAAATAATATCCCAGGTAACCTGATGAAAGTCCTACAAATACCTGTTTGAAAATAAGACTTGGGCATACTGAAACTAATACTGTATTGAACTAGTTGGAAAGTTATGTTGACGTTATTCAAGACTGTTTTATCTCTAGTATTTGTGATTCTAAGCTGGGTGTTTTTTAGATGTTGCTATTGGGAAAATGAACACCCATTATATATTCCTCCAAGAAAGGACAGTCACCTGGGGCTCAGCACATGGCTGAAGGAAAAAAAAGAAAAAAGAGAGAAAATTAAGTTTCACTGAGAAAGTGGGGCAAAAGATGAAAAAGAAAAACATATATTATGGAAATGGCTGAGTGGAATCAGATAATCTAAAGACCAAAAACCACCCGTTGAAGCAAATAACTAACTCAGGAAGAACCTTGAACCACAGGGATCCTGGGCTGAACGGGTGACTGAGCTCTCCCAGTCCTTGCCTGATGATGGGAGTTCATACCTGACAGCTCTGCTGCTGCTGTGCCAGAGGCTGGCATCTTCCCTGGCTGATCTTGGCAGTCTCCATCATTGGCTTGTGTTGTCCTGAAACAGCCATCATTTCCCTGCCTCACTTTATGGTGTCTGCTCTCAGAAATTACCTGCCACTGAACTGAAGGCCAGCTCATTGACCCAGTTCTCCTGCAGGCATTTCCATGCCCTACATATACAAGGCTGTATGTTTTGAATAAAGATTTAACACGAATAAAATGAGCATCACCCAGCTGACCTTCCTGATGTGGACAGGAAGGTGGGAGCTGGCAGGGTGACGGTGGTTTGGGCACAAAGGTGTCTGCAGGATGAAGTCCCATTGACACTTAGATTCTCACTGCTTGGTCACATCTGATAGCATGATTGAACTTTCTGAGGTGCCTTGAGGCACTTGCATTTTAGCCTCACATTGTTCTTAATATACATATTAATTAATCATAATCTCTACAGAGAAATGTACCACAGCATGAGAGCTAGGTCAGGCAACAGAGGCTAGTCCTTGGATTTCTGCTGACTTCCAGGAAACCTTGGACATTTCTGTGCCTCTATGTTTCTGAATCACTTTCAGATTATTGTCCCTAAAGTCTGTAAGAGTGAACAAGTGAAGGAAAGAATGAGAGAATTGGTGTGTTTTTAGCAAGAGCAAAACACAGAGGGAGATGTTGGCTATTTTGTAGACTCTATTGTCTAATAAGAAACATTGAAAACCAGGAAGTGTTGGAGGGAGATAAGGGACACGTACACAGGGGCGGTTACATTGTGGGTGATAATCTGCAGGAACCTGAGAGAAGCCAACCAGTCTAATCTTCTTAGGTTTATCTCAGAGAAGAGTAAAACTAGTTATGAAATATTACGATGCACAATTCCAGTTGGTGGGAGGATGCAGATAAAAGCAACACAGAGCATCCTAGGAGCCACCGCGGCCTAATTAAGAGAAAATACTGAACTTAATCCCGTAAGACTCAGCTCAGTGATTCTTTGCTAATGCAGCAGAGTTCAGCGTAAACAAGTTAAATATGCAGATATAAAACTGAATTGTGTAATAAACACAGATAGAGAGCTTCCCTTCCCCTCTAACACGTGGGAAGAGCACAGTAAGTGGGCCAAGAAGCCAGGGGAGGGCGAGCAACATGGTGTTTGAATGGTATGTTCTGTTTTCCATCCAAGTCTGGAGGAACCTGTGTGTGCTTATGTGGAAGATGTCAGGGGCTTGCGAGGGGGGCCGTGCAGCCCCCCTGTGCTGCCCGGCCTCTTCTGAGTGGGAATCTGGGCCGTGTTTCTCACCAGCTGCCAGGGGAGCCAGATGCTGGAGTGGAGAGGAGTCAGGGGCTGGGCAGTGTCTGCAGGGGCTCCCACTGCTTCCTGAGCACAGAGAGGCTGTGAAGAGCAAAGGGAGGTGGCAGTTGTACAGTGTGGGGCCCAGGGGTGTAACAGGGGTAATGGAGTGGAACTAAAAGAGTGCAGATAGAGGCTGACTGTAAGGAAAAATGTTCCTGGCTAATCAACCTGTGCAATGATACCCTTTTCAGATGGAAAGAGCTGTTGAAATGGGAGCAAACTAAATCTTCCTTCAAGAGTCTCTCAAGCTTGTTGGGTGCTACCAGAAGCCGGGGTGTGGATTGCTGCTGTGTGTAAGTCTGCTGGTGGAGGGGAGCTGTGTCCACAGCTTCCACAGTGTTCCACAAGAGGAAGGGTTTTCCTCTTGTGTCCAGTCACAGTATCCCAAGAAATAACTTGCACCCACTACCCCTTGTCTTTTCCATGTGTCTCATAAACACAGAGTCTGCATCTTCTTTGTAGCCACCCTTTAAATACTGGAACATGGTGATAAGGTCTCCCTTAAGCCTTCCTTTCTCAAGGCTGAACAAAGCCAGTTCTCTCAGCCTGTCCTCACATGGCAGCCTCCCAGTCCTTGGGTCACCTCTGTGCCCTTCCCTAGACCTTCTCCACCCTGTCCACATCTTTTTGTGTAGCGTAGCAGATAGATTTCTGTAGTGGGTATGTTTGTTCCCGCTGCCCACAGAGCAGATTTAAATGAAATTTCACAAAGAAAACGATCCAAAAGAGACGATGCAGCAGAAAAAAAAAGTCTGAATGCTATTTCACGTTGCTTTAGGAAAGCCTAGAAAGATGGACTTCTGGAAGCATTCAGTTGCACAAAAACATGTATTCTTACCATTTGAATTGTTAAAAAATTATATTTGTTTTAAATAGGTATGCTATAAAGAAGCCTGACTGCATGTATCACTGTGCCCAGCAAAGATAATCTTATCTTACTGTATCCTTATCTCTTCCCTGCATTTTAGAGCTGGCATTACAACACCTGTGCCAGAGACCACTGGTGGCTTCCTTCAGTACCTAACCTAATTTTTTTTAATCCTCCCATAATTCTTCCCTAATGAAAGGGCTATTTTACCCACTGTGGCATCTGACCACATCCATGGGAGATCTTAAAAGCACAGCTATTAAAATACTGTCAGTTATTGGCATTTTTTCTGCCCCACTGGTGATGTGTCTTGTTGATGCCAGGAGTGGGAAAAACTTGAGGACTCTAATTTTTGGAAAGCATCAAAGCATCTTCTCCAGTAGGCAGGTGGGAGAATTGAGGCCCCTTTCTCTCAGGCTGACAACATGCACGCTGTGGTTCCTCGTGCTCTTTTGTATGTGCCAACAGTTTTGGGTTCTTGCTGCGTCTTCTGCGCCTGACCTGGGGGACTGCAACAACAGTTCCAGGCAGTTCTGATGGTGTTCTGCACTGGAGAGGCAATGTTTCTGAGTACGTGTGGATGGTTTTGGGTGGAAATCTCACATGCAAGCAGTGGGGACATCTCTGATGTCTTCTGCATGTTGTGCAGAACCATGCAGCTCCTGCCCACTGTGCAATAAGGCTTTTTCCTGAGTTGCTTTGTTTTTGCTCTGTGGTGTTCAGGTGCAGCTGTAATAATTTTTTCTGGATGAGTGCAAAAGAGAAATCTCCTTTTCTTTTGTGTGGGAAACTTCAATTCAGAGATGTTCATAAAGGACTAACCAGCTGGCAGCACAGTGCAGCCACCCACTCACATTCCTTATGTTTAACTAGAGCACGTCCTGCTCTGGAGCCCTCTGTCCAACACGTGAGGAAGCCAGGCAGGATTAGAGAGACATAAATGTCATCGTTTGGGTTGCTTAATTTTAATATCCCAGGGTTTCCTGACCATCATGGCGAGAAAACTGGTTTGGTTTCATTGGTATCCAGTCCAGCATTTGCCTGAGTTAGAAAATCAGGCATTGTCCTTGAGAAGCATCGTTCACATTGTTTAAAAGGGAAACATGTTACTGCAGGCTTCTGTTTTCCTCCAATTTATAATGTCTTTTGGTTTTATTAAGAAAAATGTTTCCATGTCTAAATATACACAGGCACAAATACCAGTGTTACTCAGTTGATTGTTTTTTTGTTTTTTTGTTTTTTTCATCTCCACAGTGCACAAGAGAGAATTTGTTTGGCACTTTTCCTCTCTGACAATTTTTGTTGATTTAATAGAAGGTAACAGAAGGCAGCCGGATTATTCCATTATACCATCTGAAAAAAAAAAACAACAACCCAACCCAACCTATTATTTATACCAAATGCAGTGGATTTTTCAGTGATCTCTACCCAGGGTGTATTTCTCTATACCCATCTGAAACAGTGTGCAGTATGTCGGTCCTTCACAGTCTGGACCTGTCAACATTTAGTGATTAAAAGTGTTATTTGCAAACTGTCGGATATCTGAGATAAATACTGAGAAGAATTTAATGCCATGCTTAAGTATTTCTAAATGAAACTTTGAGTGAGCAATTACTTTCCGTGCTGTCTAGTGTTCATCACTAAGTTATTTATCAGTCTAAATGAAAAGGCAGTGAGATGTGGATTGTTTCCCAATCCAGCGTACATGGGCAGGGAGGATTTGTGTGTATACAGTCTGTTGGCTCAGCAGGCCAAAAGCAACCATAGAAATGCATGTGTCTGGACCCTGCATGCTGGTGTGCAGCTGCACTGTGGGAGAGGCTTTGATACAAAGCAGTTGGAACTTGACTCCAACGCCTGCATCGCTCACCCAAAGCCAAGATTGCCAAAAGGGACTTTGGAAAACAAGCTGGAAATAATGGTCTCTTCTTCTTATGTAAACAATAGCACTAACATCAATCTATCAACTAAACTGTCAGCTGATAGATATAGAAGCATTAGCCTTTCAAACTTTCCTTCTTTTTCAAGTATTCTGATCTCTTGTCTGATGTAGTCAGAAGCTGTTACAGGACCCAGCAAACCATGAAGAGCTGGAGCAGAGCCCAGCAGGGCTCCCTGTATTCCCCGTGCAGAGTAACCAGGGCACTGCCTCCCCACAGGCCTCCCTCCTGCCTCAGCCCTGCTTTGCTTGCTGTTGTACTTCGTCGAGTGTTTGTGGAACAGTGAGGCTCTTCCTCTGGTATTTTCCTTTGTCTTTTCCTTGTCTTTACCCCATTCTGTGTCACTGCCAATATTCCTCATTGCCATGTTTCTCCTGTTTTTCTTGTTTTCACTGAAATGCATTTCTGTACGGTGAACGTTTGCCCTTTTTGCTCACATGCAATTACAGTTGTTCTCTTTGTTTTCTTTCTTTTCACTTCCCTGTCAATCAACTCATATTTATTTTTAGTGCTGTCTATGTATGCATGCATATACTTGTCCATCTGCCAGGTACCACACGTTGACCTGCAGGAGGGACAGGGATGCATTGCTCAGTGAGGGGTGTTGGTAATAAAAACCAGCAGGAACAGTTGGCTGAGAAGCAAACCAAAGACCTGGAAGCCTGTCTCCGGAGGCAGGAGAGTCCAACTTTCATTTCCAAGTGTGCCATCCATTTTACCCACACCGGAGTTACAGTGGAGATATGGCAGAAATTACTGATGAACAGATGTAGCCAAGAGAGTGTTTGCTTTATTTAAACAATAGCTTTTTTTTTTTGTTTTCCTTCTCTATCCTGCACGCTACTGGCAACAGCATGACCTAACTAACAAGTATATTCTCTCTGCTCAATTCCTGCTCCCTTTGTGGTTAAAATTTAGTAGCTAGAGCTGATGTAGTAAACAAAATATTGTTGTCTTTGTGGGATCCACATCTATGGGATGACACATAGGCTGGCTGAACTCCATTGTGCTTCTGATCTATAATGTAGAACTATTTTTTTTTTTTTTTTTACAACAAAATGCATATAAAATCCATCCAGGCCTCCCTTCAACTTTAATGTACAAATTGTATTTTCAATATGTGGCATGGGGTAATAAATGTGGTGGTCACTTAATGATTAATATGTTGCTTAGAAGTCTTCTGTGGAGTTCCTCATTCAGAGATCCTAAGACCAGACATAGACCATGATGATGATGATGGTTTGTATTGACTTCTTGTATCAAATTCCTGCCTACCTGTGGTGTTGGAGCAGGTTTGTAGAAAGGCACCCCACCTTGACACACACTTCAGCTATAGAAGGATTTACCTGGGATAAGTTGATCCAGTAATTAATTTATTTCAGGCTTAAAAAGTTCCCTGTTGTTTTTAACTTGAATATGAATTTATCTAACTACAATTCTCAGCCTTGGGAACATATATCTTTACCTACTAGCTTAAAAAGGGCTCTTCTAAGAGAAATCCTCTCTGCATATTCCCAAAAATTATTGAGTCTCCTCTTTCCCACCTATCTCCTGAACCAAAGAGGTAGGTTTCGGTATTTTGCCACTTTGCAGCAAGTTTTTAAGACCTTGAATTGTTTTCAGGGTTTCCTTTGTCTACTCTGTCATTATCAATGTTACTTTTACAATGAGGGGCTAGGACTGTAGGCGGTGTTATAACAGTGCTGGTAATATTTAATATAATGGTAATTCCACCACCCTATTCCTGTATGAGGTATAAGATAGTCCCTGGTTACCCAAATGCAGACTGGCAGTCTGATTTATTCAAGGCAGCAGTGAATTAGCCAGCACAGAACTCAGTGATGCTGCAGATAGATGGTTTCAGGCTGCTGGAAGATCTTTTTAAAGCTCTCTCAGGTGTTTCCCTGCTACTCTGCATCTGGTATGACAGCAGAGTTACTTCTTTTTATGACTCAGTGTGGCTGTTTTATCTGACAGTGATGCCATGCTTCGTTGACAAACCTGCCATCATATAGATTGTCACTAATTGCACTGGTGTTTTAAACGTTTACCTGTAAAGGAACAGTGGAAATGCCACCATTCACCTTGACAATTTGACTCTAGTATTATTAATCTTACTGTCACCCATTTGCCCTCAGTTCAAGTCCTTCAGATCTTACAAATTTGGATGCATTCATCTGGACATGCATCCTGAACTGAACCTGTGCCATACCTGAAGTGATACTCCAGTGTTTTACAAATTCTACATATGTCTTGTCTGTTTACAGTATTATTGAGTCACATTCTCTTTGTGGTTCTCTACAGTTTCTGAATCTAGGGTAGTGGTACCACTAAGCGGCTGGTTGTCTCTCATCCTGTGTTTGTACTGTTGTCTGGTCCATCTCTCATCACCATAGTTCTGTACTTCTCTTTCAACCTATTTTTTCAGTCTATTTCTCCAATTCAGAAAGTCCATTTTGAATTATCTTGCTGTCTCCTGATGGCCTCGCTGTCCCCCTCACCTTGGCAGCATCCACAGAATTGGTAAGAACAATTTTCAGTCCGTTAGCCCCAAATTAATGAAAACAAGCAATATGGCTGGATACAGAACACAGAGCTCTGCAGAGCCATGCATGAGGTTTATTTCCTGTTTTATACTATTAACTACTCAGATTATGATTTTCCAACATTGTATTCACTGAGTGTTAGATTCATCCAGACCATATATCCTTAGCCTCAGAGGTGGTGTGAAAGGCTTACTGAAGTCAATGTCCCACCTGCCATTTCATCCCTGTGCACAGCATCTGTTACCCAGTTACCAAAGAACATCAGAATGATCTCACACAGGCTGTTCCTGACAAACCCACGCTGCCTGCTACTCAGCTCCTTGTTATTTGCTGCTGCCTATAGTTAACGTCTGTAGGAAAATATATTCTCAAGAATAAAAGTTTATCTGACTGCTGTGGAGTTAGCTGTTTTCTTTCCCCCTTTCCTCCTCCAGCTCTCTTGCATTGCATCATCTGAAGGATGCTGGGCAATCTTGTCTCCTTCATTCCTAAGTAGTCCCCAAGACCCTTATTTCAAGTGTGTCTTCAAGTCTGCCCTCCTTGTTGGCCAAACTTTCTGAGCCAGTGCCTACAATAAAAAGTTTTTCTTGCCTTTCTTTCCCATCACCCCGCTAGTGATCTTTAATTTCCTACCATGGCATTCCCTCTGTTGTAAATGGGCTGTTTTTAGTGCTGGGCTTTCTCTGTGTGGTGCCTGTGATGGGTAGTGGTGTTTCCCTTTTCTTTATTTCCTTGTCTCTTCAATTCCTTTCAGATCTGCCATTCAACTTTAATTTCTTGTCTCTGCCTGCTAATTTTCCTCTTTCTCATCTGCCATTGGTTGTCTGAATGAACACTTTCTTTTAGACCATTTGCATAATCTTTAAATTCTGGTGTCCTCTGATTTATGCCACATGCTGTTTGCTCTGTTGCATTGCTTAGTTCTCTACAAGGTTTCAGGTAGAGTGGTTTGTGTGGACGACACACTGCAAAGCACAGCTGTGTTGTGTGGCCTCCATATACACTTAAGTTCTGCTTTCTCCTTCTCCTGAGTGCTTTGGGAAACAGCCTTTTTCACTCCATTATTTCCAGAATCATGGATGCGTGAAGGTGGTGCTCCAGGCAATGGCAGAGGTGTGAGAACTGCTGAATCACTCATGCCCTGACAATACCTTTCCTGAGTGCTGCAGTGGTACAGAGCAGGATTTGGTGCCCAGTTGGTGGTTATGATGGGGTATATTACCCACTGCACATCTTAAATAAGTACTGCAGCAAAAAATCACCATGATCAATACTTTTTTTTTTTCCCCAAAATTTAGTGATGTACCTATAAATATTCAGACATCCCTTGCTTGCTACAGCATGACCCAAACAGTGGAAGTCAGTAGAAGACTTTCCATTGATCCATGTGGATTTGTACAGATCCATGTAAAGCATTTAACTTCAAAGTATAGGATAATAAAAGAAATGTGGGAATCTGAAAATATATATTCCCTGCTCTGAAAATAAAGGAATGGAAATGCAGAAGAAAGATACCCAGACCCAGAGAGACACCAGCTACCCTGCAAGGCAGTGGCTTGCAAGCACTGCCCTCTTATCTTTTGGCTCAGGGGACGGTATACGTGCACTCTGATGTTTGAAGTAGGTTGGGTAGAATTTAACTTTTGGCTCAAGGGAGCCTTTAGTTTATTAAATATGGATGTTCTTGCTGGGGAGCAGTTGCAGGTGGAGGAATGGTTTCTCTCTGCAGCACATCACTTCTCTTAAATGTATGCACTTGAGAAGAAAACTTGTCTGGGCCTAAATCTTTTCTGTCTGGATCTGCCTGTAAGAAACACCAATACAAACTGTCAGATCATAACAACTGCAGGATTTCTAAGTGTGCAGTGGCATGATTGTAGTTGCCTTCAAATCTGTGACCTCAGCTGCCTTGGCACAAGGCTGGCCTCTCAGCAGCACTGCTAGGAGGTCTGCATTACCTGTAATTAGACAGAGAAAATTGCTAAACGTAGTACTAACATCTGCCTGTCTTGGCAGTGAGACGTCTTCCACAAATCTGTGCTGCAACAGGCTGTCAGACATCCTGGCTTCTGCAGTAACTCATTCTTCTAAGAAAAAAATTCCAGTTACTAATCAGGCTGTGGGAGATCTTTCCAAACTCTGAAGCTATGGGATGTATCACTCATCCATCAGCATCTGTCCTGCTCTCCCTACGAGCATCCCTTTCTGTCCAGATGCTGCTGAGGAGGAATCAGACCTGCTGCTGAGCAGACTGAGAGGAGAGTGACAGTCTCATGCTAATGAAACAATGAGGTTACGAGCTGGGTGTGAGCTGGTTTGCATTTCTATTTCTGCTTCTGCAGGAACCTAGAACTAGCCTGTTTCTTGCTGTGACTGCAGGAAGCCTCAGGAAGTTTGTAGTTCTCTGCTTCCAGCCTTTGGTGTAGTCTCATGGCAGTGTGCTTCAGAAAACATAACTCTCAACTGCCTGACACTTCCCAGTCTCTCCTGTCGTTTGTCTATAGCACTATCAAATGCTGCTTGTGGGCTAACCGGTTTTAAATCTTGTGTGGAAAAATTGTCAGTCCAAGATCATGCTATGTGAGGACAAATGTGTGACTGCTCTGCCATGTTAATTTATTCATGAAACTAAACTGATAGAGTATCAATTTGAAGTTTTTAGACCTTGAAATGATTTAAAATCTCTTAAAAGAAAGACTAGGGCTGAAACTTCGTCTCCGAGGCATCATTTTTAACTCAGTAGTAAGCTCTGATGGTCTTTTTTTTAAATTGCCTATTGTACAGATGCCTACAAAGAAAGTGCTTCTTTGGGACTGTTTGTGTTTAGTAGTGGCATTTATTTCATTTCATGTGACAGATGACTTGGCTTCTGGATCTAGTAATCACTCACTCATATCCCACCAGGGCAGGTTTCTGACCTACTGAAACCCTGTGGTTTGATTTGGGAGTACAGGCTGCCTGGGCAGTGGACCATGGTGGTCACAGGTCCCCCCAAGCCTGGATGGCTCCTGGCACACGTCTGTGTGGGCTTCATTTGGCGTTTTAATCAGGCAAGAAGAGTGTGAGCACCAGGCTGCCCGGGCTCTGTTAGCAAAAGCTGATGTTGATGTTGTGCGTGGTGTTTCAGAGGGGCCGCAGGATGATCTGATGTGAGCTTCAACCGTGCAGCTCCTGCACTGGCAGTGAACCCCCGGAGATCTCGCTGTCAACCACCCCCACGCAGCCCTCCCTCTCTGTAGGATGTGTGTGTGCTGTATGCCCATGTTACTGGATTTTTATCGTTTCATTATTTTTTCCATGGTGAAATCTACTTAGAGTTCTCGATGGTGTTCACAGAGATCGGGTCCCACCTGGTGGAGCTCAGTGGCTGCCTGGTGTGCCTGCTGCATGTCACCTCCAGGCTTCGCTAAAGACAGTGCCACCCAATTAACATTTAAATGCCTGAAAGCCTTTCATATCTGTTGTGATTGATATTCCGTAATTGTGGGATTTCTTAGCAGATTTCAGGTTAAGCTTCATAAGGATTTTTTATTTTTTTATTATCCTAAGGCTTTGATTGGGAGGCACACTGACGAAATCCAGAGGATTGCTGGATGAAGCTTGAATGAACTCTGCTTTATTCTTCAGCATAGTCATGCTTTTCATTCACACGCCTGATTTCTGCTTGAGGGACTTTTTTTCTTTTTTTGAAAGATGGGGGAATCTGAAGAATTGACTGCAGCCTTAAATTGTGCCATTTTTATTTTAAGCAGATTTTCTGCTTTATTTTTTGTCTTCGCAATATTATCGTACAGCAGCTAAACTAATGAATATATAATTTTCTTTCCTTTCTGCTTGTCATGCCCTGCTAACATGGACATCTACAAAGGCTCAGGTTGGTGTTGCAATGTGTCTTCATCTTATCTTACTGTACTCATTTAATAAAAAGGGGCTTTGATGTTGTTCTTCATCAATCAGGTTTTTTTCCCTTCCTCTCTTTAAAACTGGATCCAGCATTACTACTGCATAATAGATTCATCCAGAGAGGTGCCACATTTGTTACCCCTAAAACTATCCTTCAGCTGCAGCAAAATGTGCTGTTTCAAAAACAGGGGACATTGATTTATTTATATCTACTTAAATTTGCTATGCTTGCCTAGCTTTATGACAGGGAGTCAGCAGAACCTACAGCACCTACACTTCTGGAATCTGCATCTACATGCACCAAAGCTCACACTAGCAAGTTTCTGCCTTGCTTTAGATCCCCATATCTGACAGCATCGTAAAATGGCATTGTTAATATCTCATCAGGATTCAATAGTTTTTTGATAGTGAAGAAAGATAATTAAAAAAATAAAATAAAAAGCAGAGCCACAGGAACAGGCCATTTCTGATTGTATTCACACATCCCCCATTCATACTTCAACATCTCCCACTTTTTTTGGGTAACTCTGAGATTAAGTTGTCTTGCCCGAGTATTTCAGGTGGAAATAAATACCCAGTTATCTATGCAATATCTGCAGTGTGATACTATGTGCTGTGTTCTGCTCCTCAAAGGCTGTAGTGACAGTAAAACCTTGCGTAAAAGCAGGAAGGCTTGAGTAAAACCATGTTGAGTGTTGCCAGCTTCTTATTTTAATCTCCAGGAAGGAGTGCTCATGCTTTGCTGTATTAAAACTGGGTGGTTTTAATGCCTGCACCAGTCTTACATAAAATAAACCCAATTGCCACTACTAAGCATGAATTAATAAACCTTGCTGAGCAACGTGTTGGTTCTGTAAGTGTGATCTGTAATGACTGGGGTTCGACAGAGCTCACTTCAATTAACTTTTTAAACAAGGCATTTTCCACTCATTGCACTTAAGAATTTGAAATCCAGCAGTGTCTATCTTTGCGTATTTAATCGTCCATTAGAAGAGAATAAGGGATTTACTCGGAGCATTTTGCAAAGTCCAGCAAAAAGCTAGGTACAGTAAAAGCATCTAAAGGCCATAGTGAGGAAAACTGGAGCATCCAGATGTCTTTATAGCAAGAATACTCTGCTGCTTTCCTAATATCTCCTCTTTTCCTCATTTTACAGCTAGAATTTTACAGTGCTGCTTTTTTTTTGATGGCTTCATCCTGAAATGTCTTTATCTGAACTTTTCAGTATCTGATTTTAAGCTGAGATGTCATCCAGTTAGTGCAAGAAATAGAGCATTTCCAGATTCAGGCCCCACTCCCTGAGGGCTCCCTTGCCAGCCTCTAATAAATCACTCAGTTCTTCATCCTCATTTTTCTCACGTGTAAATTAGGATTAAAGTTGAGCGGGTTTGAGGGTCAGGCTATAAATAGATAATCAAGAGCTGAGGAAACTTCAGAGGGTGGATAATTGTTTTTATCCTTCCTGCCTGGTGAAAATCATTTTTGGTAATGTTTTTGAAGACCATCACCATGGCTAGTCCTTAGAGCAGTGGTGAAGGGTCTCTTTCTGTAGGGGCTTCCATGCTGCCTGCAGGGCAGAGGCTGGGAACTGATACGTTTCTATCTGTGCTATACCAATTATTGCCTTGAGTATTAACTCGGTTTTTTTGTACTTGGAATAGAATTGATCCCATCCTTTTGCTAGCTACAAAGTTTTAGGCAGATCTAGGTTTTCTATAAACTAATTTCAATGCCAGTGAAGGCTTTTCATAACTTTAGTGAAACTCTAATTGATTTTCTTTTTTTTCTGTACCACAAAGGAGGTAGAAACCACTACTCCTTTGATATGGGTATAAATGAAAACTAAAGTGCTGAATTTGCTTTACAAATATTTGTGCATGAATCTGATAGAGGCTTAAAAAACTTAGGAATTCTGATAATTTGAGAAGGCTTACCACATGCTGGTCCATTCAAACTTCGGTGCTGTAAGGCATTCTTGAGCAATATATATTAAATTTTGGTGGCTATTTGCAGCATCCAGATGCCTGAGGACAAGTATTCATCAGTGAAATGGCTGCTTTGCAAAATCCAAATTGCTTAAAAATTAATTGTTCAGTGTTTTAATACTAGTGAGCAGTTAGCATATTTCTGGTGATTGTGATCAATATATAAACTAGCATGAAATAAAATCAATTTTATTTTAAAGAGAACTATTTAAAGTTGAAATTTTAATGAGGTCATTTCTGTGATGTAGTGTTCATTAGTGTGCAAGTACTTGTCCTTCAGATATGCAGTTAATTTGGTAAAGCTTTTAAATGCATGCTTAGATCTGCCAAATCAAACATGCACTTAAGTAATTAACGAAGGATGTACTCCATTTTGAATTCAGTTTTAAAGAACTAAATAAAAGACACTTGTTATTAGAGATTATCTGTTTGGGATTAGATGGAATGTGAAGACAGTAATAGAGCATTATAAAAATTATTTGGTTAATATATAGGCACTTTACAAACAAAAAAGGAACTTGGATGAACTAGGTGGAGTCAACATGGAAGGCAAATTTGCAGGTAATTGCAGTGGATGGACGTCTTTGGAGCTGTAGTTCCCACCGAGCTCCAGATGCATTCATGTCAGGCTAGCTGCAGGAGGAGTCCTGGCTGTGGTCCAGACTTCACAAAGTGGTGGCCATAAGCTGTAAGAGGAGGAGAGGTTTGCACAGTGACATCCCACTGCTGTGTCCTCTTGGATATGCAGGGAACATAAAAGTGGAGGTGCTAAACATATTAAAAGTGAACAAATTGCTGGCCAGTCTCCATAGGAGTGGTTTTAATATCTGCACTTGAATTTCCTTACCAGCAGTGTCTTTGCAAACCAGAGTAAATCAGCTCTCTTTCTGTAAGATCATTTCTAGCTTTAGTGTTATTTGTGGTGGTCTCCATAGTTTAAAAGTAGGCTGTTACTTCTTCCATACTGGCTGTTTCAGTGTGTTAGGTCTAATGTAACTGTGGTATAAGGGCAGCGATGTGAAATGAACTTATGTTAGCAAAGGATTTAGCCCATTTTTATTAGAAATGAATAGCACAGAGGTTGTCCTCAGGGTTTCAGGCAACTGCTACAGTGATCAGTTTGGTTGTTCTAATATAATAAGCAGATATTGACTTTAGTTGAGGTGAACACCAAGATTTACTGTCTTGAAAGCTAAAATATTGACTGAGGGAAAACCAGAGTCAATATTTACCTTGAGGGACAATAAATCTTGATGTTCACTGAAATATGAAGTCACTGTGATTTTCAGAAGCATTGAACCTCGTTCTTTCTAGTTCTCTCTGCAGGTGGTCATCAGAAAAGCTGCCTGAAGTGTAGGTAGGAATTTCTTTTAATGAATCACATCAGCTGAGCCAATGTGCTTGTTTCTGTGTCCTTTGCATGGTCAGTATTATTCCTGACCTACATTTAAATAAATAAGTCACAGATCATTATAAATCACAGCAAAGCTCTCTGATGGTTAGGTGTTTAGACTTTTCATGAAAATGCAGGTATCAGCTATTAAAACAGAAAATAAATAGATTTATGTTTCTGTATCTTGTTCAAGTAACTGTCGGTGTCAAGATATTTTAGCAAGGACTCAGGGTTTGTGTTTGTGTGAATGGGAACTGGCTTCTTTTACTAGGGCAAGCCTGTAGCACTTTATCTCTTAAAAAGTAGCCTTTGTCCCTCTCCCTTTAATTTATTTAGAACTTTGCCCATCAGCTTGATATTAAGTTTCAATTGCTAATGTATTCCAGGTTAACTGCAGCTAGAAAGAGTGATACAGTGATCCTATGGAAGTCAGCAACAATGCTCCCATTGACTGCAGTCAGGCACCAGTTCATCCCTTGGTTCATTGAGCCCTAAACCCAGCATCTGAATATGAATAAAAACTGAGGAAAGCAGTTAACTTCCTAAAATGCCAGAAGTATTTTGATTGTTTTTATTTCTTGAAAGAGTTAAAGGCCAGGCACTAAGGGATGGAGGCAGGCTGGTCCCCTGGGCTCCGAGCTCTGCAGCTCATCACAGGTCGGGTATCTGCAGCTTCCAGCATCTTTCTCCCCACTGGGCAATGAGAACAACGGGCCCTTACACCCATCACGTGTCCTTCAGGAGGTGGATTGTGGTTGTATAGCCATGTGTGTGTGCTGGGTGGCTCAGTCTGAAGGTTTCTGTAAATGTGCTGTTTGCCTGCCTGCAGGGGAGGGTGAGCATTGAGTAGATTATTTTCAAAGGAACTGTTTTCTTTGTGCTTGGGAAGAGAAGTGGCATAGTTGGACAAGAAACTTGTCTGCAGCTGAGGTAACAGATGGGAAATGTGATGTGGGCCAGGATACTGTGTCTGATTTGAAGCTTGGACACACTCTGTGTTGCAGCTGGGGATCCACAGAAGTACATCCCAACTCTCTCCAGGCTCAGGCACTTCGGTTGCCTGCGTTGGGTTAGAAGTGAGGACACCATGTCCCAACCCAGCCCCTGTTCATGGTCAAGACAGGGTGCTCCCTTGGACCTGGGATGTGAGAAGTGATTCCAGGTTCCCCTGGTTGATAGGACCCAAAGAACAGCACGGATTAGCCAAAATCCTTTGAAAGTTCAAAATCAAGAACATCATCTGTTTGGCATCTTTAAGTATCAGAAGCTGTTAGCAAAAGATAGGAATGAAAGGCTTTAAGGTTTGATGGTGGTTTGTTTTTTTTTTCCAAACACAAAAAAATGATGAATTGGAAGCGATTGAAAAGAAATGATGGCAAGCTGGGAGAGAGAAACGAGAGGAAAACATTGTCCTGTGGAGGAAAGGCACACACGCCACAGCACTGTGGTTTCTAAATGCAAAGATAGACTCACAAATTATCTTCACAGCTTCCAAAACGCATACCCACAGAGTTTCACCCATGGAAATCTTGCATCTCTGTGAGACTTCCATTTAAAAGCAGAGCGGAGTCTACTGATACATGTTGAAACTTGCTCTGAAGAAATCTGTCCCTCCCTGTGGTGTGTGGTGGCTATTTACACCTTCCAGTGGCTCCATGGCTCCTGGACATGGCATTGCTTGGCACTGACAGGGTGGAGGAGGGGGGTTGTTCACAGATGGGACATGCAGTGGTCTCAGCACAATAGCTTAGGGAAACGGGTTATCTGTAACAATTATATTTTGGGGTTTTGGTGGTGGGTGTAACCTGGGAATCCTGACCAGGTTGGAGGTACGGAACAGGTTGGCAGCAGACTGCCCAGGGGTTGAGGTCCTGCAGGGATCGTGGGGCTGTGTGCCCTCCCTCCTCTGGTGCAGGGCTGGATGTCTGTCAGAGGAGGAGAGCTGGTGGGGCTTCACGTGTACTCCCACCAGCTCGACACGATTAGACTGCAGAATACAAATGCTCTATTAAGAGCTGTATTATTGCCATCCTGCCTGCTCTTGAAAGAGCACAGTTGAAGCATCACTTCACATCACGTGTGTGTGTGGCACTGCATATGGGATCTCTGTTTTGTCCTCACATGTTTCCTCAGACAGATTTTAATTCACATGGCATCCCATCCCTGCCCCAACCCTGCTGGTTTTCTTACACAGAAATCGCATCAGGTAGGTGCCGCGGGAGGTTTTGACCACCATACCTCAGCTGTGGTAAATTCCTGGTGTCAGGCCTCCACTGCTCTCTGCGGGTGGGCTTTGCTGCTTCTGAGAGGTCTGAAGTTTGACAGGTTTTAATGCAGATCAATGAGAAGACATCGAGACGAGCTGGGATTTCCAAGCTCTTGGTCTATCTGAGCAAGGAGCGGAGGCTGCTCGCTGCGTGCGGCGGGGTGAGAGCTAGAGGCTGGTAGTGCTCATGTCATGGCCTGTGGGATTCACAGCAGGGTCCTCTCACCCTGAGGAGAGGTTATTAATTAGAGAAAGGAAAAGAATCTTAAATCCCTAAAGCCACTGCCTGTGCTGTGGCTGCCCTGGCTGCCCTGCTTGTGGAGCGGCTCAGGCAGCACCGGCACCTCCTTGCCTCTCCCAACCTCATCTTTATCTACGAAAGTCTAAAGAGCAGGAATAGGCACCAACCCAGCTCTTAAGCTTACTAATAAATAAATTTTACCTCTCTTAACACTGCCCAGTGAGACATCTCCTCCCCAGGCCACAGGTTCCCTGCCCACGGGCACCCAGTTCTTGCAGAGTTTGGCCCTTTGCCCTCTCTTGCTTTTGCGTCTCCTCTGTGATGAGGGAGACTCTGATCACACCCAAAGCACATGCTTGCCTCTTCAGCTGATCATCTCCTGCAGCCCACAGTGTGTTCTGTCAGACAACGCAGGCAGTGTAGTTTCTCTCCCCCACCCCCCCATGGAGCAGGGAAACTAATAAGTACTCCCAGCTGCCTTTGGGGAATGTGCAGGCTTCGCAGTGCCTGGAGAGGGGCTGTTGCTCTCCCTGGGCTGCAGGTGCTGTGCTGGCAGGGGCATGGTGGTGGCTTCACACCAGGCTGGGTGTGCAGCCGGAGCCCCCCACGACTGCTCCCCGCTTTCTGGGTCCCACTCAGCAGGCACTTTCTCTCTTTGCTCTTGCATACATCAGTTAATGTTAATGACCCTGGTTTCACAGCTAATTAGTGGTACTTACAGTGCTGCTCGCTCAGTCTAGGAAACTTTGCCTCTCTCTGCACTTTGTGCAATATACAGGTACCTGTTATCCTAGTTTCAGCTGGGATAGAGTTAGTTTTCTTCCTAGTAGCTGGTGTGGTGCTGTGTTTTGGATTTAATATGATGATAACTTTGGTAACATACCAATGGGCTTAGTTGTTGCTGAGTAGTGTTTGTATTAAATCGAGGATTTTTCAGCTTTTCATACTGCCCTGCCAATGAGGGGGCTGGAGAGGCACAAGAACTTGCAAGGGGATGCAATAGAACAGCTGACCCAAACTGCTCAAAGGAGTATTCCATACCATATGACATCATGCCCAGTATATGAACTGGGAGGTGTTGGTGGGGAAGAGCAGATCACAACCTGAGGACTAGCGAAGCATCAGTCAGTGGGTGGTGAGCAATTGCACTGTGCATCGCTTGTCTTTCTTGGGTTTTATTTCATTCTCTTTTTGTTGTCTCATTACTATTATTCTTGTTACTGTTATTATTTTATTTTGTTTTATTTAAATTATTAATCAGTTCTTAACGCACGAGTTTTATTTTTCCAGTTCTTCTCCCCATCCCACCATGGTGTGGGGGGTGCAGAAGCAGCTGTGTGGTGCTTGGTTGGCAGCTGGAGTTCAGACATGACGTGTGTGTATCTCTAGTTAGGCCAGGTACCACCACCTTGGCGTGCAGAAGTCACTAACCCACGTGGAGTGGTTGAGGTACACTGGTACCCTTCAAAGACCTTCGTGCAGGCCCAGCAGCAGCTGGGAATGTCACACTTCTCCTGTGCTCCCCAGAAGGCTGCAGGGTGACCCCACTCCCTTACACAAGAAGGTTGTTGCACCAAACGTTACCACTGTGTGTTTTTCATCCCTGACGTAGTAATCTTTGTAAATTTTACACATTCTTTCATGTTATTTGTGCACAGACCGTGAAAAAGGATTTGTGCTTTATAACCTGTAGGAAAAATGGTACTAACTACTATGGCCTCTACCCCCTCTTCTCCTCCCCCTTTCCCCTTCCTCTGCATGAGACATGATGCTCTTGCTAGGTCATGCTGTGCTTGCCCCTACCAGTCCCAACTTCTGCTCCCCTCTTTCCTTTCTTTTCTCCTTCTCACATTTTGCACTTGTCAGCTTCTCTTACACTTTCCTCCCTGCCAAACCTATGCACAACTTATAGACAGACCCACAGTTAAAATTAGTTTCTGGAATTTTCTGTTCCTGAGCAGTGTTTCTTTAGCAAGTTGTCTTCTTTTACTTTGATATGAAGGTCATTTTCTGATGGGGCACTAGTTTTGTTTTCAGATGGGTATCTCAATCTCAGCTGCCCCCACCTCCAAAATGTTGCAAGTAAGGTTTCTTTATTGTTGTGGCCACAACGTGCATAGTCATAATCCGCTATTTTAAAATGAAGCTATAAATTATTAAAACTGTGGCTGATTGGGGGGATGTTTAAAGAAAGGCTATTGATTTACAGTTATTTTAATGCTGAGAACTGAATGACTCCACGGCAGCAAGGCTAAGGGGATTTTTGTGTGAGGAAGAAGAAATTATAGGTGTGTTGTATTTTTCCAGTGCAGCGCATTGTGCTTCATACAAAGCAACAGAGAACACTGTATCTTCAAATCAGCTTCTGCAGACAAACTGGATTCAAAATAAATAACTTTTATTCATTACTGTAATAGAACTGTTGATGCATTCATTTGTTTAAACCTAAAAATCTGCTAAAATACTGTATTGCAGTGTGCTGCTTCTAGCACCTGAATATCCAGCATCTTTTAGAAATGTTTATCAAGCTTTTGGCTGTATTTTTCTCTCTACACAGATACTATAGTTCAGGTGAATACACGGTCGTGTTTGATTAGGAGATGTGTTAGAGATAAGTCACTTGCAGGGAGAAAAGCATTTGCAGGTTTTGTGTATAAAAATGAGATTTGTAGGATGGGTGACATTTCATTCTTTTATGGTAAATGACTTACAAGGCTATGTTAGAAGTAAAGGTAAATGGGCACTGATTTTAAGTTTGTGTCTTCTGAAACACAAAAGGATGCAGCACATAGGGTCTTGATGAGCGACGTGTGATAGATTAGAGCCAGAGCAGAAATATAATGAAGTTCCTCTTCTGGTTGCAGGAAATAGCTGTTATTTATCCTGTTCCCTAACATGCCACATGCATACTACTCCTGTATACTTAAAAATCCCTCGGCGAGTCAATAATGAATAAATGAACTTAAAGCTATTGCAAGCCCCTCAGCGTACGGAGCGTAAGCCGGGATATTTTTCAGTGTACTCTTTTCGGGGTTTGGCTGAGGCATTGTTGCAGAGACACTAACCTGGGTAGTTCAAATGAACAGTTTTGGTTCTTTCTCCTGGCAGGTGTACGAGGCAGTCCCATGCTACAGCGAGTGCAATCAGTATTCTTGGGTAGTAGAACCATGGTCTCCATGCAAAATCAACAGCGAACAAAACTCCCTCCACTGTGGAGAAGGAATACAAACGAGGAAAGTCAGGTGCGTGAAGACAAAAGCACAGGTACTCCAGATTAAAAGGAGCTGATACTTACTTGCATAAAGCTGCAGTGTCTGGGCACCTGACAGTGAGTATGTTGCTGAGTCCGGTGTATTGCAAATTAGAAGAAACGTGTGTTCATGTGCACTGTTTTACAGGAAAAGCATCTCAGAGATGCAGCCTTCTGTTGCGCTCAAGACGTCTTTCAGGATGAAGGCACGATGTTTAAATTAAAATTCTTCAACCTAAATGCCTTATATACATAAAGCCCCCTGAGGTGCAGAGCCTCCATATTCTGATTTGCTAACATTTTCCCTGAGTAATGGCACTGTCTGCACCGTAGTGGAGTTCATTACTAGTGACTGTGCATTCCCCAGGCACAGGGAAACTCTGAGTTCTCTCCAGATGTGTGGATGTTACTAGCAGGAGCACAAAGAGTTGTTTCTGCTGCTTGTCGTTTTCTGTTCGCTCATCTGTCGGCCGATCAAAGTCAAAATCCCTCTGTATGAAGTTTGAGATGTTTATTTAAGGTAGCTGCTGAAAGCTGTGAGTAACAAAAGCATGTCGTGTGTGTAGCTGGTTTTGATTTGCACTAACAGGATTAATTCTGCTTTTTGACCTGCTGTGCTGCGTAGGGCTCTTGTTTAACATACAGTGTCCTCTGTGGGGCCGAGCAGACCTGTTGGTACCCATCACTTCTGCAGTGTTCCAGTGATCCTCTAACGAATGTGTCTTGTTTTCTGCGTAGGTGTGTAAGTGCTGCTGGGGACCACGGAGGGGAGGCTGTGCCCAGCACGCTGTGTGATCAGGCTGAGATCCCAGACCTGGTGCAGAAGTGCAGCTTGTACTGCCCCAGCGAGTGTGCGGTGTCGGACTGGGGGCAGTGGAGCCAGTGTCCACAGGTAGGCTCTGCTGCTGGGGTCTCTCTCACAGCGATCCTCACGCCTCCGTCTCCTCTGTCCCTCAGCCATCTCATGGGAGTGTTGTTTTCTAACAAAGTAAATCATTTTCTGAGGGAAGTTAGGCTTAGCGGATCCTGCCGGCATGGTTGAATCTGGAGATATTTATAATCCTGCAGAGACTGAGCTGTACAAAGTTAGTCAATAAAACACATGGTTATTACTGTGACAGTTGCTTCCACTGACCCTTCTGCCTGGTCCATGGGAGAGGACCCACACTCATACACCGAGTGAAGGGATCAGTATCCTAGCTGCAGTAGTGTCTGTGTTAGGAAATATCTGCAGGGCAGAGCTCTGTGAGTGATGCATGACTGCCTGCTGATGTAACAGCCTGCTGTAAACCGTGGTGGTGGCATTCCTCTAGACAGGTCTCAGGCTGTCTCCCTTCCCAACAGACACTATTTCTGCCCAGTCTCCTCCTCCTCAGAACCCTGAGGAAAGATTTGAGGCAACAGCAACAGAAGGGCATAGCAGCAAGATGCCTGAACAATTTGTTATGTCGTGAAATACTTGAAACTTTTGTGAATTATGCAGAGATTCAAGCCACTGCCAAATGCTCTGTGTTTTCCTAAGTGTGCAAAACAGAAAGAAGCTGCAAATCCTGTCTTGTGAAGACTCCCTGGCCTCAAAGCATGTAATGTCAAACCTAATGTTTCTCTCTGATCAGTGTTGAAATAGGTGCCAGGTTTAATCTCAGTTTTTTTTTTTTATTAGACTTGCTTGATGTATTTAAGTGACAAACATATATTCATTGCCCCTGTGTTAACAAGGCCATTACCAAAAGTCTGAGTGGTTATTGGACAGGTATTTATACTACTGCTGACATAGGTAATTTCCTTCCATAATATTTTGTGTAGCATATCAATATACTTGGTAAGAATGTGTCAAATAAAATCCTGTGTTTCATTTCCTGCGTTCACCTCCCCCTGAGCAGCATAGCTTTGATGAAGTACAACGCTCTTGCAGCCAATACAGACGCCTGGATACCTTTCAAAGTCCCACTGTGGCTGGGCTGTTTCTTTGCCATTGACTTTTTTTTTCAGAGGTGGATTTTTTTATTTTATTTTGACATGCAGTAAACTAATGCAGAAACACTTGAGGCCACTGGGTGTTTTTAAGGTGCCTTGGTGGCAATCAGTTGGTCACAAAGGCCTGCCCGAAGCTTTAACCCTCGTAGTATCCTTAAGACACCCTGAGTTTTTGCCTGAGGGCTCCTTTTTGGCAATGGTGAAGCCTCTGTAGCCCACAAAAGCAGAAAAGGGATGCCCAGATCTTGTGGGCTGCACTCCATCAGGCAGCACAGCTCTTGGCAGTCGTAGGGCTGAGTGCCACAGTCCCTGTGTCTCCTTGTACATCCTTTTGCCATGGTAGATGTTAATTCATAAATGTGAGGGCATCTGTATGCCAATGCAATTAACTGAACAATATGTTTCACAAGCTGTTCTGCAATGCTCTGTTGTGAAACTGAGATGACTGTGTGCTGATAGAGCATGTGTTTAAATAGTTCTGTCCAGATACATGGCAATAAACAGCTTGAAGTTTTATGGACAGATATAAACCCTTCCTTTGACGAGTTTACAGCAGTGCTGTCTCCCTTTTATAGCTACTCTATCTGTTTGTGTTTGGTTTGAGGAGAGGACCACACAGCACAATCCCTCCCAGGCTGCACACGCCTGACATCTCCACGGCAAACCCTAGGCTTGCTCTAAGTGCAGAATGGCTGTGCCATGACAGTGGTGTGTCTTCAGTATGTGTGGGGGTACTGGTGTGATGGGACTTCAGGGGAATGTGGTGGCCAGGAGTGAGGCGTTGCCAGCACCACAGTAATTAATGCAACCCTCCATCTCCTGAGTGGTCCCTGGGAAAGGTGGTCACTGAGACCTGCTACAAGCTGGTGAGCATGGTCAGTGGAGTTACAAAGACAATGGAGCCTACAGAGGACCCCGTTTCATCTGTAAGGGAAGAGTTCTGTGTCGTCAGCTGAATAACTCCACTGGTTGCAAGTGAGATCTTGAGTCTGGACCTTGTGTGGAGACGCTGTGTATAGACACCTAGACCTAGGATATACTCTGCATCTGGAACTGAAGCTCACATTGAATCTTTTGGTCTGTTGTCCCCCCATCCTTGTGACAAATGCCTTCCCACAGAGCCCAAAACCACGTCACTAAGTTTGTGTGTGTAGAACCTCATGCTCTCTAGGGCTGACTATTTAATTGTGTTTGAGGGAATCTTGCTCAGTTGCAGGTAGACTCCTGCGTGATTTCTGCCTCATGCCACACAGGAAATAAATGCCATAAATGCCTGTCTTCTGAGGGTGTAGGAATTGCTTCCTGAATATTCACCATTTTCTAAGTATAGCTCCTTGCTCTTCCTCAAGTAATCAAAAAAATTTGAAGTAACATCATATTGCAAAGAAAAGGCAGAACTGTCCATCCTGGCTGCTCCATTTCAAGCACATTTACATTTCACATCAAAATAGCTGGCACTCTTTTAGTCGTCACACTCTTGTGAGGCAGCTGCCAAAGAGCGTTCTGGGAAATCTTCCTGTACCTCTGGTCACGTTTGGCTTGCTGGAGATAAAGAGGATTTATGAAACTTGACAAATTCTAGTTTGTAAGAAATGAACAATCACAGTTTCAGCTTCATCTTTGCCTGAGTAGCTCTTTGATTTGAGATATTTACCTAAGATTTTGGTCAGGTGAGAATTCTTTTTCAGTTGCTTTGATGTTCTGCTTATAATTTATAGTGTTGATAATAAATTCATCTTGATAGCAGAATAACTAACTCTTATCAGCTGAATGTAAAAAGGCCTTTTAGATTATCCAGTGTACTTTTTGTCAATATGTCATTGTACTCTTGATACTTTTTAGGGCATTGCTCGGTTTTATCTTGTTGCAATACTCTTCCCATGTGAATTTTCCACTTTTAGGATGGTAAATGATCTTGAATTATGTTAAAATCAATGAGTCATAAAGATGGTGACTGCTCTGTTAATAGGAAGCTTTTTCTTCAATACTTCCTTTGTTGAAACATTCTATTTTTTCTACCTTTTTTGGCTGCATTTCCCTTTTGCCTTTAAATATTTGTGCTTCTACAGTGGGCTTTTGAAATTTCAGATGCTCCCACAATTCTTTGAACTGCATTTTCCAACCAAATTGCAATTTTTGCATCTTGATTATGGTGCTATTTAACACTGCTACACAAAGCTAAATCTTAATATTTCTTTTAATGACACTTTGCTGTGACCCAGAAATGCAGCTGTCTGAAATGTAATACTTTAAGGTTACTTTTGAAGTTTTGTCTCTTCACTGGATTCAGGATACTCATAATTACAGATTTAAAGCTTCCCTATTATTCTCACATTCTCTGTTGTGAGAAGTAAATTCACAATGGTTTTCCCTCTGATTGAAGACTGTTTTTTGGCTCATAAAGTTTTCTTGTCAGTAAGTAACATCCACGTAACTTAAATATCAAGGCTTTAAAGCCATTTAAGATAACAGTTTGAAGCTTGCTAGTCAGGAGAAAAAGAATCATGAGCAAATTAGATTGACTTGCATTTTGCTTCAGAGATTTCGTATTCGTTCCAGCTACAATAGCGTGTTCAGTCAGACATCATCACTTGATTGCTCAAAGACCCAGCTAAACAATCTGGAAGCTGGAATCCTATCATCTCTGTTACATATTCAATGATGGAATAACATGCACTACCTGTGGTGTCTTGACTTCGGATTCATCTGACTTGGAAATGTAATTAATTGACTTCAATTGAATTCATCAAAGCATTCTTGAAAAGAGTTAATATGTGAGTTGTGCTACAAGTCCCTGAAATAATTACCTCAAATTTATTTTGTCATGTGGGTAGCTGTCGCAGCCTCCGTAGCCGATCTGAGTGGCCTCCTGGTTTGCCTCAGCTGTTGGCATTTCTAGCAGCTAATTCCAAGAGGTCTGAAATTAGTTAATTATAGGAGGTTACATGTCTAGTGAGTCAGAACAACTGTCCCTGTTTCAGCGAGCGTTTTCCTCATGGATCAGTAGCCATGTACAATGCTCAGGACTTGTGACAATTGAGTTGTTAGTCTCTTGAATCTCTCTGTGGGGGGAGTGTAATTGTGCAACAACTGATCATATTAAAAGTGTCACCGGGCAGTACAGCCGACTTGCAGTGACTGCTGTCAGTGTCAGAGTCGTTACTCTCTGGAAATGTCAACTGGAAGAGAAACTGTGGACTCTGGCAGATGCTGTGGCTCACTACGTGCGTTACCAGAGTCTTCACCACGAGCAGTACCTTTGTACGTAGGTTTGGCAGAGGATCTGCACTGTGGAGGCTGGGTTGAAGCAAACAGCTTGCACAGAATTGTATTTCTAGCCCAAGAGATAATTTATTCAGCACAATAATTACGGTGGTTCAAGGAGTTCTGGAAGAACACGCACTGCTCCTTATTCAGTTATTCAACTTTATTAACAATCATTTTCTAAAAAGTAATGGTTATATATGGAGGCAGATACGGTTTTAGAACCTAGGTGCATCTCAAAAGGAAAATTTATGCAAATGCATTTTCATTTCAAAAGACCGCTCATGTTATTGTAAATGGCTTGTTAAATTGTTACAAAACATCCACATCAGCATGAACAATATCACAGTTCACTGCACTCTTAAGAACAGTCAAGTCCTGTTGCTGGCAGCGCATTTACCTTGGTTTGAGGTTGTATGTTTCCATATGAATAGCCAGTTAAATACAACGTGGCCAGCTATTTATAGTGCAGTGTACATTATATAAGCTGTTGGATAAATTAAACAGCTTTAAGGGCTCTCTAATGGGTTACAACCTTTGTGCTGTACAATTATGATGCATATGAACGCCTAGATCAATGGACAGCTTTTAAAATCCATCGCAAAGAAGGTCTAATAGTGTATATTCATGTGTGATATGTTAACAGCTCTTACTCTGGACCCTAGCATTCATAACCTTGCAGTTTTATTTTATTTACTCTTCTTTTCCAGAGCAAACTTTCTGTGCATTGTCTGTTCTGTCATTGTCTGGAGCAGTGGCTGGATACATCCTTTGTGTATGCTTGTGTCCTCACTTTTTATGTTAGCTTAATATAGTGACCAGTGGTCACGGTGGGAAAATGTCATTGGCAAAAAGAAATGTTAAAAAAATGCAATAGTTAATAGTGTCGATAATTCTCCATAGAAGCAAGGTGATGGTTTTATAATTTTTTAAATGGTCCTTTGGGAAAAACTGTGATTCATTCCTACTTTAGCATTTTATGTGTGTCTCATTGCTTCAGAGAATTTTGTTTCTGTAGTGGTTTATGTAACCTGGCCTATAAATCCCTGACTCCAGCTCAACTTTTACACAGCTCCTAGAAGAGGATAATGGAAATGGTGAGATTTAATACAGTTAAGTAGGCTGGGACAGTATAGTTATACACGAAAAGAAACTCGCTGTGTGTGATGTCCTACTGCTGTACACTATTAATTTGCAACCTGAGTTAGGTCCCCATTATTATTTCCAGCCCAAAATTCATTCCATTCCTATCACTGATACCAAAGCAAGCGCATGCCTGAATTACACACCGTACTGCTTACGGTCATCAGGAATGAATCTGGACTAAATCCAACAAACAACATAGTCTATAAAAGTTAACTTAGTTGGCACCTAACCTTGAAAGTACGTAGAGTTATCCAGGACTCTGACCGTCTTACCTTTGTGCGTCACAGCTGCCTCCATTCCTTAGGACCTGTTTTCTCTCTTATATTCTTTACTAGAAGAGTGGTGAAGCATTGGAACAGGCTGCCCAGGGAGGTGGTGGAGTCACCATCCCTGGAGGGTTTAAAAAAACATGTGGACATGGTACTGCAGGACATGGTTAGTGGTCATTGTGGTGTTGGGCTGATAGTTCGACTTGATGATCTTAGACATCTTTTCCAACCTTAGTGATTCTGTGTTTTATACCCAAGTCAGCGCCCATATTCGTTGTCCTCCTTTGATCCATGGAGTGGATTTTAGTTGTCCAGAATAGAGGCAGAAATTGGACAAAGGTTTTCTACTTGCAAATACTAAAGTTCTGATGGCTGCAGCAAAAATTACTTTTCCTTCCTGATAGCACCAACCATCTGGCAGAGCAGAGCCTCAATTTTCCTGGAAAGATCAGTGGAAGGTGCCAAGTCTGGGTCTAGAGTTGCTCCTATTGTGGTTTGCTGGAGATATCCCTGGAGCTGAGACCTAAGCAAGAGGATGAATTTCACGCATCTTCGTTTTCTCCTTCTGCTTTCTACATGAGGTCTGTGCAATAGTTGCTCAGTCTGGACCCCAGCACAGAACAGTGAGCTCTGTGTGTGTGGAGAGCTTCAGCACCTGCACGGGATTCTGAGCTTTCAGCCATCACCTGGCGTTGACACTGCCTGAATCTATCTCATAAATCATTGCACTCTAAGTCTGGTGCACCAAATGTTAACACATTGTTGCATAACAAATTCTCAAACTATGGAAACTAGTTATGGGATTTATAACAGGCATAAAAACAAGTAGCATGACCATAAAGAGATGATCTCAAAAATACAAGTTAAGTTGCTCCTTTTCCTCATTCCTCATGCTTCCACTACAATGTTGGCTAATGCTGAGCACAGACCAGCTGTGATTACCTTACAGGAGGTAATGGCTGACTAATGTAAAAATAATTTTTAAAAAGCTTAACCTATGATCAGTGAAAGTAGTAGTTATTAATAGAACAGTGGGAAGTAAAATAATGTCTTTGAAAGTCTAGCATCCACTCAGTGGGAGGAGAGGAGCTGTAAATGAAGATACTCAGTGTGTTTTATTTATTCAACCCCCCCAAATTTGTAGATTCATATATGCTTGTGATAAGAACCTTGGAGTATTAGTGGGATAGAGCAGATCCACTCCTGATCCAGGTATCTGAATGGCACCTGCCCTATTTCATATGGAGGAGTATTTGAACAGTCAAGCTGGTTTTGTCATTTTCTTCTTTATGAGAATATTCTGAATCAACTTCTTCCATAATCTTGTCCAAATCTTTAATTAATTCTGTGATGAATTCTTACTTTAATCACTCAGGCAGTATTTCTTTCTTTTGCTACCTTTTCTATAATATTACTGTCTGCTGGCTGTCTTACCTCCTAAAAATTTAATTTGCCAGTGATGGTGATCATTCTTTTTCCTCAGTGTTTTTTAAGATCCAGTTTCAGGACTACCTACATGCCATTGGTAGTGATGGCAGTGGTGACAATTGACAGAATATCTTCCTGTTGCTATGCAGCTTACACACTTCTCTTCATTATTGCTTGTTAATACCCTCAACATCTCCCTGCTGGCAACAATCCCTCTTCTTTAACTTTTACCGTTCACATCCCCTAATGACTTGGAGTGTGCCAAGCCATTCCTCAGCTTTTGCCACATGGTAAATATTTAATTTGTCTAGCCTGGGATTTTGGAGGGTTCATGCAGGAGTTGTGCACCTAAGCCCACTGAGGTTCCAGGGTGACTGGCAATACTCAGCTCCCTCTTGCTCCTTTGAAAATCCCAGCTTTCGTCTTGTTCTTCACAAATCTTTCCCTCCTGCTGCTTACTCAGTTCCATACATATTTGACTCAATTTTTTACAAAGTTAACTTGAAAGAGTAAGGCCAGAAAATCAATTATAAAACTAAATTGACTTCTCAATTGACGTAAAGAGAAATTCAACAAATAATATTACAGGATATTAGTTACAGTGTGCCGACTTTGAATCTTTGCCTGTTTCCCGTGTACTCAGCGTGATTAACTGAACGCTTTTCTTACAGAGATTCTTTATTATTGAAAACTGGGAAAAGTGGGGAGCTTATCACATCCACTCTGGCTTCTGGCTCATCAGCCATGTGAGAACACTGACTTCAGAGCTGCAGTAAATCAGCCGTTTATTGGGATGTTGGTAAACACCAGATAGATTTTGACCTTTTGGACTGTTGTGCTCCTCGCCAGGAGGACATCCAAGAGGGAGAGTGGTCCTGCTAGCCAGGAAATCTGGGTGGCTGTATGACAGTGTGTGCAGCACTGAGCTGTGTCCTGGAATTGAGCACAGTGGGGTGCAGTCTAGACAGGGGAAAATACTACGTTATTAAAAGAAGTTACTTATCTACAAATGATGCATATTTCCTGTCTGCAGGTTCTTATTTGGAATGGAGCAAAAACAGGTGTTTCCAAGATGGCACAGACTTCTTTCACAGCATTCATCAGTTTTTTTGACTTTGGTAACATAATGCAGAGAGACATTAATTAGGAGTAGCTACTGAGTTGGCTTCTTTGGTTTGGCTTTTTTTTTTAATTTGTTTTATTGGCAAATCATTTAAGTTATTAGTGTTAGTTAGGAGGATGAACAGTCAGATTAGTCGCAAGAAAAGGCAGTAAATTATTGGTAAACACTTAGCATAGTTTTAACTTTCAGATAATTAAGAACAATCAGGTATTTTAGATGACCTTGGATTCAAATAAGATTACCATTTAAAATGATTTGACAAGGTGTGTGTCAGCAATAAGAGCACAGTAGAATTTCCTGCACATAGTATAAGCATAAGGAAGACTGGACCAGACTTTTTTCCTATTTGTCCTGATATTTATTCTGTTTTAGTTACGCTGTCATCTGTGCAACTAATGCAGTTTACAGCAGTTTGATGTCTAGATTGATGCTGCAATGCCATTACATTTCTTGTTAATACTCACAATACAGGAATTACCCATACCTTCACCCGTGCAGGGTTCAGTGTTTGCAGGCAGTGCACTGCATAATAATAAGCTTGTGGCTTTAAACTGTTAGTTATTTTTTGTAATTAAAGTATTCTACAGAAAAATTCTGGATTAAATTCTCAAGCATTTATGAAAATGTATTTCTACGGGCATTGTTTTTTTGGTTCTCTCTGCTGTTCCTGAGCAATCTTTAGTCTTAATGAGAGACAGTTAGGAATTAAATAGGTTATCTTGTACATTAAGTGGCTGTGAACAGAGATTTATTTCCATTAAGTTTGCTGAGAACACTTCCACACACCCATTCCCAGTGTACTGGATTGTGGGAAAATTCTGCTGAGTTTCAGTGGGTCAGAGCCTCTGCCCTTGGGGCTGTTTTTCTGTCCCAGCCCTGCAGCTTAAATGGCCACCACATATTCCTGTAATCACCTTGTCTTAGAATAAGCTTATTTAGACTTTCTTTTTTTTTGCAATTTCATTTAATGGGACAAAGCTGCAATCCTTAGTGCTCTTCACCTTACCCTTGCCTGGTGTCACAGGCGTTTAATCTTTGCTATCACAGCTCCTTCCTCCTGAAATAGTTCCCCTTGGCATGAGATGTGGGTGCAACAACCATCATCAGCAGCATTGTGTTCCCCATGGCCCAGCCAGTGCTTATGCTGTGGCCTTGACTTAAGTAAACCAAGGAAAAAGCTTATGAAATGCATAAGCAGAGCTGGATGAGACCTCCTGTGACATCCAAAGAAAAGAGCTCTCAGGTGCTGCAGAGGAGGGGTAAGCAGGAGGCTGCAAGAGGGGATTTGTAGCAACAAGCAGATGTTTTCCTCTACATAACGGGCATGTTTCTTGCAAGGCTGAAAGTACCCAGTCACTATTGCTAAGTCTGCAGCAAAATGGGAACAGCCCCATGCCACAGCGCTGAGAGACTCAGGATGGAGTGCTGCTAAAACCAAACAGTTTTCAAGCCTGTGATGTGCAAATATAAATGGAAACTGGCCTTGGTTGGTTTGTATTCATGTGAAAATATAAATGAGCAAATCCTGGTTTATAGGCAGTCACACATCAGTTATTTGTATCACATACTTTGAGAAGTCACCCCATCATGTTGTCAGCATCGTAACTGATCTGCAATTACTAATGTCCTTCCTTGAAATGAAAGCTTTGCTGTAATATCAGTTATTACTTAAAAAAAACCCACATTAATTGTTCCAGAAGTCCTGTCCCATTATTCAGTGCTGTGGCATTTTACTAGAAGCCTTGAAAAAAGGCGGAAAGTAGACCACAGCAAAAGGTCATGATCCTTATCCTGTGGTCCACATGGATCCTTACAAAAAGTTACAGAAATAAGCAGTATAGGAGTGTCTAAAATCAGGGTGGGCAGAAGATGACTTTTATTAATATTGGAATCTCACCTTTGAACCACATTTCTTTTCTTGTCTGTATGATTTACTGGGGTCTCTTGTATTGTCCATCACTTTTGTGTATAGGTGTGTGATCCAAGTGTTATGCAGACCCGGACCCGACAAGTGCTAAGGTCTTCTGTCAATAAAAAGCCCTGCCCTGAAGATACACAAATGAAGCCATGTATTCTTAACCAAAATTGCTTCCAGTATCAGTACAATCTAACAGGTAGGTGTAACTTTCCATTCTCCTCTTAGCAGGAAGTGACATCAGTTGCAATATATATTAAATTGATGTTCTGCTTTGCCAAGTATCTTTGCATAAAAGCCTCAGCTCTTAAAGGCTTTCTTCAGTTGTGTTTTCAGTTTTGCTTGCTTGTAGCCTTGGTTAAAGTCTTGGCTTGAAAAGAGTTATATATAGATATCACTGATTTCACTAAAGTTAATTGCATGCCTACATTTTTTTTTTTGACCACAGGTTAGTGGAGAAATGGAGAAATGCACAATTTTTAATTGAAGTTGTCATTGCAGGTACACTGGAAATGAAAAAAGTTAAATAGAATCTTTTCTTTTCGGTGGGTTAGCAACAGAATTAATGACAAAATTCCAGTTGAAAAAAAAAAAATGTGATTCCAGTGAAGCTAATAATACCAACAAAAGTCTGGTTTGGACACAAATACGGGTTGTACGGGTGGGCATAGGACATTCAGAGCAAGATGCATTATTTATGACCTTAGAAGCAATTAAATCTGTTGCAAACAAACAAAGAAAACACCGAAAAATTCCTTTTGTTTTGACCAGCTCAGATAAATGAAAAAGGCAGAGAGAGGAGAGATCTGAGGAGTTTGGGGGCTAGTGGGAAGGGAGAGCAAAACAGGCTAAAATATCTGCATATAAACTCAGCCTGTATGAAACAAAAGCCCTAGAAACACCCAGGCAGCAGGACGATGCCTTTTTTTATCATCACATTTCGGAAATGCAGAACATTTACGTGTTCATGTTTATCAGAGATAGAAGACACAGAGTAATAGGTTTTCTTCTCTTCTGCTTCCTATTGTTGGTGGTATATGGAAATTTTAGTTGTGCTGTGCTTTTTGTTTATTTTAAATGGTGTTTTAAGGCTTATTTCAGTTTAGTTGTATTCTGACCATGATAATTTCAGACAAGTGATAAGATACGAATTTTCTGCTGGAAATACCATTTTTACTTCATGAGTATTAGAGCTTAGTTTTAAATAATGGAAAGCTTTGCCTTGAGACAAGGCATAAGTTACACCAGAGTTGCCCTTCAAAAAATTCCCTGGCTACTTTATCAAGGAACTTTACTTCAGACAATACGGTCTTGTAAATATGCCAGCTGGGTTGGACTGGCAGATGTATCAGTTTTTAACAGTGTCCTGTGCACTCTGATGTACCAGTTTCATTAAGGGGGTACTGGAGTACAAAATGAGTGGTTCCTCCTCCGAGACCCACTAAGTTTGAAGAGCAACTTTCCTTTGCGGGGGTTGCTCTTGGCTTTGGGATGCCCTGACGTGGGGGAGCACCACACGAGGGGAAGGTAAGCTGTCTGTTGAATAAAAAGATGTGAAAACAGTACGACGAGTGTGACCTGCATCCTTTGCTTTGTGTCTGCAGGCTGGAGCGGGTGCCAGCTGGGTGCCAATGCCACCTGCGGGCACGGGGAGCGGCGCCGCCTCCTGAGCTGCCAGCGCAGCGACGGGGCCACCGTCAGCACACGGCTCTGCCAGCGGGTGAGCATGGCACACTCCTGCACACAGGAAACAAACAGAGCTTCCCTTTGTTTCCAGAAAACCCGTGACTTCTGATCCCCACACCAAGACATCATCTGTAGATGGTGAAGTTGTGTCCTTGGAGGAGTACTGGGAGTACAGCAGTTGGGTGCTTTGGGGAACAAAAGCATCCCCGGGGTGTTAGTGGGTGGTGTCACTCCTTGACTCAAATGCATGGGGCATGGCTACCAACCCTGCACCATCCCAGTGGCTCCAGCAAAGCTGGTGACCAGGGAGGTTGTGCCCCACTAGAAGCTTGGGATTGTCCTCTCAGAATAAGACCCAAACACTGAGGGACCCTTAGATGTGAAATGCGTTGCCACTGAAACCACTGTCACCGATCGCACCCTTGGGAAAGCTGCCTGGAAGCAGCGATGCTGGTGTCCTGCCCGTTTTGGGTTTCCTGACTGGGTGGCCATCCAGGGCAGGAGGTGGGCAGGGGACGTGGGGTTGCTGACGCCTGTTGTTTCCCTGTCCCCTCTCAGCTGGGCCTGGAGGAGCCGGTGCAGACGCGCCGGCGGTGCGAGGTGGGCTGCGCCGTGGACTGCCGGCTCTCGGCCTGGTCAGCCTGGTCCCAGTGCTCCCACACGTGTGGCACCGGCGGTGAGTCCCCAGCTGCCCTCCTGCCCCCTACCCCCCGCCCCACACACACCTCAGCAATGCAGCACGAACGGGAGCCTGCCCTGGGCAGGGGTTATGGGGTATGTACCCCTGAGCAGGGGTACAGAGCACAGGGGTTGCCCTGAGCCCTTCAGAGGTGGGCTTGGATGCTCTTGAGGTCCTGAGGTGTTGTGGTTTTTGAAAAACTGTTTCAAACTGTTGACTGTTTTCAAAGTCCTCTGAAGTGAAAAGTGCTGTTTGTGAAACCAAGTGGACAGGTGCCTGGAGGATTATTTTATTAATTCAAACTCTCAGAATTTAGTCACAGGAAACATTAACCCAAGGCAGGAGTATGTAGAGCTAGCAAAGAGCTGGGAAAAGTTAGAGGATTCTGAAGAAATGCATAATTAAGTAAATACAAATCCTCTGGTGAAGTTACTTTTAGTAACATAATTACATCACACCGAAGAAAAAACACTCAGACTACTTTTAATCTTCTAGTATATGCCTCTGTCTCTCTGCATCCACATGTCCTTCAGTACTTGTGTGACTCCAGTAACTTCAGCGAGGTTTTCTTTAGCCAGTAATGCTCCCCAGCATACAGAAAGTGAAAGGATTAAGACCTTTCTAAACTTTATATGATTTAAAAAACACTTTGAGTATTGACATGAGAAAATGCATTGAAGGTTTTATTCAAAATAAGCTTGTGATTTTATTTCCAGTCTTCTGATGTGCATTAGACGTACAGCTAATGGTCTTTAAGATTCAAGAGCCATAATGTACATTCGAATCAAATTCACTTAAGGTCAAAAAGGAAAAAGCTCTTAACTTCCATAAAGTGATTCCTTCAGATGGATTTCAGAGATCAAAGCCTGTTACAGAAAAAAGCTTAATATTTGCATTAGTGGTGTTCTTTCTTTGCTGAGCTTTTAGCCCTTTTGTAAAGTAGTGCTTTCTTAACAGAGATGAATAATTCATGGACAGTGTTTTAACAACAACGCACTACGAATACTGTTAAGTCCAAATTTTATTTTTTCTTCAAAATGCATTTTGGAGTGTTAAAGCTCTTGTTGCTGAACAGACTTAAATTATTTTTCTGAGTGTTCAGTCACTTACTAAAATAAAGAGAGCTACATATGCAAAAGCAGGTTGTAACTTCATTATGGCTTTTAGTGTGCTAAAGGAGGAGCTCGCCCTATATAATCCCTGAAGATTTCTTCATCCTGAGCTCTTACACTGCATAGTTTGCAAAGGGGTATACTCAAGTAAAGGTACATCTTGTATTCTGCCCCTGATCCTGAAATGTTTATGGAAAACCTAAAGACTGGTTAAAGAGCTGATGATTGCTAGTGCTTGCAACAAGGGAGGTGGTGGACTCATTATCCCTGGAGGTGTTCAGGTGGTTAGGGAAATGTTGGGTTGGAGGTTGGACTTGATGATCCTAGAGGTCCTTTCCAACCATAGCAATTCTAGGATTCTATAAGGAGCAACAGTCAACTTCATGTCCTCAGTCAGAGCTGTGCTTCTGCAGAGGAAGACTGGAATCATGTGTGCCCTGCAGAAGCAGACATTCCAGTGAGTGTTCTGGCTGGAGATGCCAAACCTCATTAAGTTACTTGAACTACATAGTCAAGCCCAAGCTCAGCTCCATCTATGCGTCATCTTCTGGTCATCAAATGTTCTGACTCCATTGTATTGCTAGCTAGAGAGCTGGCTCGTACAGTTCAGGCCAGAGATGTGTGCAATTTAGAGCTGGAGATATTATTTTCTGAACCTATGGCAGCTAAGCAGCTGAGAAAGCCTTAAAAATTTGTGTTATAAGGAAGCCAAGTTTTTCTCAGTCCTTCTCTGTCATCTGAATAGCTTTGCAGAGACCCAAGAGTCTTCTGAATCTCATCCCAAAGCAGGAGTGTCAATGAAACAGAAGTACTTTGGATCCAAGTTACTCTGAGCACATGGTTTATTTCGTGTCAGCCCCAGCCGTGATCTGAGTTTTACTGCAGCAACCATCAGGCATGGAGCTACACTGATATCAGACATCTGTGATAGAGGGACCTTAGCACCAGTCCTGTGGCCGTGGCTCTTGTGTGGTTCCAACAGCAGAAGTACCATCATTTCAGCTTCTTCACCGAGTTCCAGCTGGGTATAAATACTACTGGATGATGATATTAACAGAGAAGACATTAATTGTGTACTCTTCTGCAGGTAGCACTTCACTGATGAATGCAGCAAGGGTTTCCTACCCAAAGGCTCATGGACTGAAATACCTTTGAAATCATCATGAGTTTCTCCCGGGCTTTTGTGAGAATAGGATGAAGCTTCACATTAGACAGAGAAAACCAAAAGATGACAATAAATGAGCTGTGGAATTTGCTTTAGTAAACACTGATTCGGCTTCCCTTTGCCAAATAAGTAATTGCCCAGTATTTGATAAAGCTAAAATGCAGGACCTAGATGCACAGTTCTCAGAAATAACTCACAGCAAATCGGTTTTCCGCCCCGTTACTGGCTCTGCTCACAATAATAATCTGCTTTTCTGGCTTTTCTTGGAGAGCGTATGAAGGGCCTGCTGAAGTACCATAAATGGCTTCAAAGAGAAACATAATTTAAATATAATTCAGCTCAAAATTTAGTGTTGCTGGATTTATGCTTTCATGTGTTTCTTAACTCAAGCATTGTTGCTAACATTTTTATTCTGTCCATCTCTTCCAGTAACAGTTTGCTGTGATATATTTTAATGGATAGTACCTTTCTCTTGCTCAGCTTTTATTTTATGGAACAGTGCATTTAAACATGAAGTGGTGCTGCTGTGTATGGGGCACTGACAGCTAATATGGTTCTGGTACACAGCAGCCAAAGGCGAATATATTGATTTTTATAAATGATGATGAGTAAAGTAGATCTCTCTTTCCTGCCTGCGCTGAGCCTACGGAGATGTGTAACTGATATTTGCCTGCTACAGCTGTAGTTCTGGGCAGCATCTGTTCAAGATGCTGGCTGGGACTTTAGGCAGACATTGGGTTATAGATTAGGGTTCCTCCTATCAGCTGCTGTACTGCTATGAAAAGATTTATTGGACTGTGTTAATGGATGATGCTCCCACAGCCTGAGTCAAAATTACTGGAAAGATGTTTGGTAAGGATAATCCCCAGCAAGTTGTATTTCCTTTATTAAGGCAAATGAATACATGAGGATTCTGAATTTTTCTGTATTAATGTTTTCCAAGCCCATATGATTTCTCCTGAGTTGTCTAACAGGAGTGCTAAATGTATGAACCCACCTAAACCCATTTTTTGCCAGTTATAGAGCTGACTTCATCAGATAAATTATGAGATTTACCTGAGTTATCCAGGGTTGAACCCACTGCTCAGTCCTCAGGGCCCAGAAGAGCCCATGGCAGGTTGCAGAGACGTGCACCCCAACACCAGACTGACCCATGGGACAGAAACGAGGGGGACAAGGACATGCACCACTGAAAAAAAGAGCTGGTTACATTTTTCACTGATTCATCAGCAATTTGGTAAAACATTTTTGATTTTGCCTCCTGAAGAAGAAACTTCTGTGACTTTTTCTTGCTTGCTGCTCAAACTCAGCAAGCTGCAGTCTCATGGTGCTGAGATACACTGATGGAAGAGGAGCCACCAAAACATGGGATGCCCCAGTGCCTGCTGGAGGGACTGGCAGCTGGAAGTGGATGAAAAGCCCTGTTTTGTCACCAGTTTCATCTGCTTGTGACTCGAACTAACCTGACCTTCAGGGCTGTATTGAAGTCCCTTGATCCCTGCTCTAGTCTTGTGGTTGCCTGATAGGGCTGTGGTTTGTGTGCTTTGCTCACACTCATCAAACAGAGAAGGTCATGTCAGGAATTTTGACTGGGATGAACTCTAGTAGGAATTTTAATCATCTTGGTTTCAGCTGTGATGCATCACTTTGTGGGGATAGAATACAAGGAATGGCAAGAATTTTTGGGGGATAAAAAAATCTTACTCTTCTGGTTTGAAAATGCAATCCTATGCTTCTGAGATGAAATTTTATCCACTGATGGAAAACAGGATTTTAAGTGACCAGCATTAACAAGACTACCCTCTTTTTTTTCCCCTTTCAAAGCTAATGACAAATTTGAGGATATGAAGAAATACGTGTTTTCAATTTTCAGCACACTTCCTGTCTTAATTTTTTTATCATCTAACACTGCAAAGTGGAATCAGAGGAATCAGAAATGTGGCAGATTCATTGGGAAATTAAAGAAGAATTCACTGGGAGGTTAAAGAGACAACTAGGACTGCTTTAACTCTTCCAGAGTTTGTATTTGAAGCAAATTAATTTCAGATGCAGTGAGATTCTGTTCTTCATAGGCAGCAAAAAGTGCTAAAAAAATAAAAACATCGAGTTTTTCTGCTACTTGAGTGGTAACTGAGCACCTAGATTATGTTTGTGGAGTGAGAAAAGAAAATCACAGCTTTAAGAAGCTCACTGCAGTGATTGTGCAAAGAAAATTTCTATAAAATTTCTTCCTTCGATGATTTGTTCACAGTATAAAAAGAAAGTGATAGACTAAATGAGTCAAGGACCCATTGTGAAGGTACTGAGTTCATATGGTTTGGATGACCAACTGTAGGAAAACAAAATGTAGATAGATACAGAATGGCTGTTAATTCCTCCTAAAAGGAAGGTCATGTTTTCTATTCAATGATCTTCCCATTTACATTTTGCTAGAAAGATGTTAAACAGTGTGTACGAAAGGAAATTATTTCTTTAATTAAAATAGCTTGATGAATGCTTCAGCCTTTCAAGTCCCTCCTAATGAAATCAGATCTTTTAAGCTTAGGGGATCTCCTTTTCCATAGCTGCCATTTCAGGAGCTCGTGCCTGGTGGGGCTGCAGAGCTCCCTGACCCAGGTGAGCCACTTGGCATCCCAAAAATTCCACAGCCATGGGCTTCCCACAGTTCCTCAAAGAGCCTTTTCCATTGCTTACCAGCTTTCTGCATTCAGAATTAGGAAGAATCCATCAGATTTGGTGCATTGCTGGAGAGGAAGAAGTGGCTCCTTTTGGTTGGTTGGGCAGGGGAGGGCTGCTGTGGGGTTTGCTGGCAGTGGGCTGGAGGTTTCTCTTCCCTTGCTCTGACCCCAGTGAACCACAGGAATTTCTGCCTTTCCTTTCCCCTCGGCTGGTAGGACTTTTTTTCACCTGCTAATGTATCTGATTCCGTGACAGCTGAATGCACAGTCATGTGGATAAGAGCTTTTATCATCACTTCTGTTACAAGCTCCCCAGGTCCGAGGGATTAGAACTGGAAAAGGAGGAAGTCTTAAAATTGATTTAAATGGGTTTGAAAATGGAATTCAATGTGTCAGAGCAAGGGAATATGATTGTAAAGGCAAGAGAGCTTGCTAAGGTATCCATCAGTAGCTTTTTCAGGTGTGTCTGCTTTTAATTTTTGTTTGCTAAAATGTTTTTGGAAACCCTGCTCCATAGACAGTCATGATGTCAGTTATGAGAGATGTACCTTAAACAGAATTTACCCAAATCTTGTTACCCAAATCTTTATATTTTTTTAGCTGTCTCTCAAATCCATGTCTACTTAAACTCAAGGCAGAAATTTTTTCCCTTATCCCCGGCACAATCCTCTGCATCCTGTTGCATAAGGGGCTTTTCTTTCCCAGTTTTCTTTTTAATTGGAGCTGGGATTCTAATTGAAACATTCTGAATGAAAACATTCCTGGACGTAAATGGACAGCAAAGGAGATGGAAATGGAATTGCTGTAACTTTAATGAATATATTCAATTTTATTATTTCAAAAGTAGTAACATAATTGCTTTTTCCATTCAGAGGCTGAACAAGTTTTCACCAATAATAAACAGGATTTTAATGGAAATGGTAGAAATGGCTATGGACGATAATAGCCACTAGAGTGTTTGCAGTCCTCAAATTAGATGCACATAATTGCTCATAAAAAGAAAATTTCATTTGTTAAAAATCTCTGGAAACATATTGAATGTGTAATGTTAGAAATGATGCTGCTATAGGAATTATTTTCTTGTCATATTTAATAATCAGGATTTTGCTGAGGCTCTAAATGTGTTGCACAAACAAGTAATGTATTTGGAGAACATGCACAACTGTGTTTAAAAACTGTGTTGGAAGATACCAGTGACTACGTCACTTAGACTCAGCGACCGCATCCGTATGATCCAACTTGCCTTTCCAATTAATTGCTTTATTAGTGGTGGGAAATGAACGAGGAATACCCATCAATCACCAAACGTGCCTTTCTCTTTTCCCTCCGGGTCTCCTTCGCCGTGTCCTGTCCTGTCCCCTCGCCTAGGCCAGATGGTGCGTGGGCGCTCGGTGGTCCTGCGGGCAGCGGGCGGGGGCAGGCCCTGCCCGGAGCAGCTCACCCAGCAGAGGAGCTGCCCGCTGAAGCCCTGCTACAGCTGGCTGCTGGGCCCGTGGTCTCCCTGCAGCCTCCAGGTACGCTTCCCTCCCGCGGCTCCCGAGGGCTCCGAGGGCTCCCCCGCCTGGGGTCACAAAACCCACTGTGACATGGCTGAGTTGAGTGAGGCCGAGGCTGGTGGGTTGGGGGTGTCTCAGTGAAGGTGCTGGTGAGAGCCATAGGAGAGCAGGGGGAGATCAGGACCCCCGCCCCTCATCTTCCAGCCACGGGCAGTGATTTATAGCGATGCGGGTTCGAGTGCCGAGGGCTTATAGAGGTATTAAAGGAGATTTATGGAGTAAATGTGCTTGAGTGAGCATAGTCACGGGGACTTATAATTTAATTATATAAAATAACTCCAACAAGAAAATAGATAGGCTAGATTTCAAGAGAGCATAGCACTTTTATCTTTTTTTCTTGCCTTTTTTTCCCTTTCATTTTTAAAATAAGACCTGTATAGCAGGTCTTTCCCCACAAGGTCTCCAGTACAATAGTGTGAGTTATTGTATCAAGTGCTGGTTACCACTTTCTTTAGCCTGGCTATCTTTTTAATGATCTAAAAATGACTAGAGCCATCACTTTTTCATTGTCAGTGACTTGCGTCAGGCTTGAATTGACTTTTTTCTCCCCCTCTATGCTTTTTCTTCTCTCCTTATCTGCTAGATCACATTTCCAATATTAAAACGTATTAGCCGGTAACCCAGTTTAAGCAGAGGTGAATCTTTCACAGCGAGGTTTCTCAGGCAGAGTGAAGCCCACTCAGGCTGTTTAAAGATAGCTTTGCTGAGAGATGGTGGTGGGAGAAGTGTGGTTGTGGGGAACGAGAACCCAGTCTAGTCCCAGGGGACAAGCCAACTGCACGGATCTGTGGCTGCTTCTCCACATCATACCACATAGGAGATTGAAGCCAACGGTGCACGTAAAGACACATCTGTTGAGCTTTCTGGTCTGCCCTCTACCATGCTGTGAGTGCCTCGAATACCTACGTAGTTTTGAGATGCTCTAGATGGATGTGTAGCGACTGCTGTGGGTGGCAGAACAGATACCCAGAATTTTCCCAGGTTTTCAGAAACAAAATCTGGAGCATGACAGTCTTTGGACAGTCCAAGATCAGAGAGACAGAAATATATCAATATTTAATAGAATGAACAACAACTCATTGCAACTAGGAATGTGAATATGGTCCTTGTACATAGTGCACTCAGTATTTATTTATGTAGAACATAAATATAACAAAATGATAACACCAGCTGATATCTTGTCCAGCTGGTGCAAACAAAATCTGTTAAACATTAGGGAAGAGACCTTCAGCTGTAGGAGCTAACATATCTGATAAGAGAATTAGTAGGGAAGCTGAATTAACACCCTGGCATACTCCAGCTAAGTAAAGCATCATGCAGCTAAATTTCAGCTTAGAGCAAGTAATCACAGCCTTCCCTAACCCAGACACCATCCCGTGCTTTCAGTGAGATAGAGCCTGGTTCTCTCCTTAAATTACTGTGATGTAGTTTACTTCTCTTTGCTTTGTTTTGGAGAGGAGCCATTTTATTCATGTTCACTTCCCTTTAATGAGGTGCGTAGGAATTAAATTTAGTTCATAAATACAGGGTGATTTATTCCTGTGCTTTGCTGGAAAAGAAGCTTAAGCTTACTTTCCAAAGGAAGCTTTCAGAAGTCCTGTTTCAAGGATGCTCTGTGACATAAGGTAAATGCATCCTATGGTAAGACCAAAATGCATATTGTCTCTAATAATATAAATGGGACAAATAATTATAAGGCTAAAATATTTCTTCCTTGTATTATGAGGTAACTGAGACTGTATTTCTTAATTGTAGAAAGACTATCCGCTAAATCAGCTTCATGTGAATAATTTGAGGTGTCTGCAGGTTCAGGAGTAGAGCCTGCAGCGTGTTCTGTGTGGCTGGTTTTCGTAGGATGGAAATCAGTGTTGCTCTGCAGGTAATGACACAGGTCACAGGCACACCTTGGGAGGTGTGGGGCATTTCTGCTGCATTCAGAGGGATATAGAGCTTGGGAAGTGGTCGACACACCTCATCTTAAAGGGTTACATTTCATTAATCATTTTCATACTGGAGTTGAAGTGGTCTACCCTGATTAGCTTAAAAAAAATTAAAGATCTGCAGTGGCTGACACTGCTCACAATTTTTCCATTGAAGGAACAGAAGTGAAGTAGCTAGACGTTATCAACCACTAGCTGCATAACATTCATAAGAAGGCTAAGAACCTTTCCTTTATAACATATTTTAAAAGCATTCCCTTAAATGTGATCACGCAACGCTTCCTCATTAGAGAAAACTTCTACCTGATTAAATGCTCATCAACCTGTGAAAGCATTGCCCAATCAGCTCTTTAACTAAAATAATTGTGAGCACACATCAGCCCCAGTAAAACCTGAAAAGGGAAGAGTTTACTTAAAGGCATACAGGGGTAAAGCATCTCATTAGGACTGTTTTCTCTTCTCTTATTAGTGTGTTATATGTGGGAAGTATTGGAGAGTGCCATGAGATGGTTTGTGCAGATGCTGCCTCTACATTGCCATGATGGTCAGTTCAAAAGATACCTGGCTGTCAAAACACAGTCCTGGTGTAAACCTACTCCATGGTCAGCTGGGGACAAGGGGGTGAGAGGTGGAGGCTCCATGCAGGTGCTGCAGGAGGGGCCTGTACTTCCAGACCCTGTTTAGGGAACCCAGGGTGGGTTCTGCATCCTCCATAGTGTCAGGATAGACCTTTTTTCAGCCAAACAGAGGAAGCCTCTCTGAAAGTCAAATCCCCACAGATCTCCTGTGAGGAGTTTGTGACTCAACAGGCAAATTCTGGTTCTAGGCAAACGTCAGATGATCACATCTTCCAAGGAAGAGCATTTACAATACAGATTTGATCCCCTGAGTTTTGAATTAATGATCGTTTCCCTGGGAGTTCTCCTCTGATTAGTATCTCTGCATCCTCAGTGTGCCATTACTGCAGCAAACTTCAACTGATTCCACACCTATTAATTAGACCTTCAAATGTATAATTTTGGGGACATGAATAATTTTGAACATAAGGAAGTTAATGCAGTGTTCCTGCATTGCTTGTGGCCTTATCCAATATACCAAAAACCATCTCCTTCTGTACACAATAGGATGGCATTTTATCTTTTAAGTGTGTTCAGTTGATTGTAAAAACACATTTATTGGAAAAAAGCAAGCAAATAGAAGCTGTTGTTAAAAAGCAAACCTTTATCTTTAAGATTGTTTGAGAGTTCATGTTTTCTATTTAATTTTTATTCTAAACACCGGAAAACATGAATGTCTTTCCAGTATTGCATGATAGAACAGTTAAGAATGTTGCATGTGGACTTTGACAGTGGAGAGTACTGTACCCAAAACACTCTTATTTTCACCTGTTTATATTTCTCTCAGAATTCATATAACTATTTATACATTGATACGTGTATAAATACTTACATATTGTTTATAGAAGAATAAGTATCTTTTAAAAACCTTTGTCCTCCTCTCCAGTCATTTAGTCATTCCCTGAGCCACTCTCAAGTGGAAGTACACTGCAATTTGATTAGAGCCCATTTCCCCTGAGATTTTTCTCCACATTGTCTTCCCTTTCCACCAGGCATTTCTAAGAGCTCTAACCCAATTGACAGCCACATGAGTTATCCACACACCATTAATCTCAGACTGCAGTCGAGATTTCAGTGCTGAAACAGTAATTTAGAACAGTAAGTTACACCCTGAAGTGAAAGATGATGTTAAAAACTTGAAATCTGGCTGCATATAGTAAATCTACACGAATGCTTCTCTAAAATGCTTTTGATTAGCAATTGCTCTAAATCCAGCTAGTTAGGCTCTTATTTCCATTTCATTGTGGGACTGCAACGGAAGGGATGGAGAGAATGAAAGAGCTGCCAGGTGTGTGCAGGAGAGCTGTTCTTGAGACTCCCACTACCAAACGCACTGCGGAGTGAATGCACTTGGTAGGAGCCTGTTCTGAAGCTGAAGTCCATTATTTTAAAAGAATCCTTTGGTTATATAAAAGCAATGTTTCATCCTGCTTCTGGAGCTTTATTTACTGGATTTTGTAAAGAGCCATTTCTGCAAGTTTTCAGGCATGCATTCGTAAGACATCATGCAGGTTTAAGGTGTGCATCTTGAATATCATTGCAGGCCAGCTTTTTCAGACAACAATGAAAATTCCAGCCTCTAAGAATAGCTTTGATGCTTCAGCTCTTACAGCATCCTCAGCCCTTGGTCATCACGTTAGCCAAACAATACTGATTTTCTGGTGAAGGACGTCTTCTTCAGCCAGTAGTATATGGATAAGTATCTCAGAACTGGGCTGATGAGCACAAAGTGGCTCAGGTGGAGCCTCCTATTGCTTATGCAAATGGGGTTCAGTGCTAACAGGTGATGGCTGACTTTGGGTGATGTTTTGGTAGAGTGTGACGTGAATTGATGATCTCTGTCTACTCCAGAACCAACAGCTCCCTTTGATGAATTTATCCTTTAAACGGCGCAGTGTACAGTAACCTTTGCAGTCTAAAGTGTGCTGGTGGATTTTTTGCTATTGTAGGGTTTAAACCATGTAAGTGCTTCTGTTGAGCAGTATCATCAAAGGAGGTGAGTGGAAATGTCTGTTCCTTATGGGCAGGCTCTGCTCATGGCCTCTTTAGAGAAGGCAGAATTTTCTGTGTTCATGTAACTGGGCACCAATTGAGAATCACTAAATTCACTGCCTCTAGTTAAAGGCATGAAGGGCTGACCCCAAAGACAGTATTCATCTTTTATAGTACCCATCTCTTCTCCAGCTTCAGTTATGATCTAGTTTTCTGTGTGTCTCTGCCCCTACCTCTGAGCTTCCATGGAGATGTGTATAGAGGAGATCTCCATCTGTCTTCCTATAACTGGTGTTGCTATTGCAGTCCAAAGACCAAATTTGTATCTTTGAAGTCTTTTAGGTAGAATCAACTGTGTTTTCTTCTGTCATTTGCTACCATCAAAAATGTGTGTCTCTGTTCCCTTCTGTCATTCTGTAGGGTGGACAGTGTGGAGATGGATTGCAGGTCCGGAACCTCACGTGTGTGGTGCATGATGCATCTGTTTCTGCTACATCCAAACCAGTAGAAAATGCTTTATGTGATGAGCTGCCTTTGAAAGACAGTGTGCTGCAGCTACCATGCTCTGTGCCTTGCCCAGGTAAGGCCTCTGGAAAGTCAACGGTTCATTTCTGCCTGTGGTAACTGTCTGAGATTGAGATGCTCCCACAGCTCTCAGTACTGCCAGCTGCTCTAGCGAGAATTTGTACTTCAGCAGATCAGGTAAATGCTCAGTCTGCTCTTTCTAGTTTACCTGAAAAAGGCTTCTTTTGTATTCCAAGAAAATTAGATTCCTCATGAAGCAGAAAATCTGAATATTGAGTACCACAGGGTGATAAACTGGGGGTATTTCACTGTTAAAGCTTTCTATGCTTAGGTTGTCCTTATCCTTTAACACTGATTCCTTTTGAAGACCTGTGATTTATCCTTCCAACATTCAGGTGACTGCCACCTGACAGAGTGGTCAGAGTGGAGCTCCTGTGAGCTCACCTGCATCAATGGCAGGAGCTTCGAGACGACAGGGCACCAGTCTCGCTCCAGGGCGTTCATCGTTCAGTCTCCTGAGAACCAGGAGAGCTGCTCTGGACAAGCCATGGAAACACGGCCGTGCTCAGGTAACGTGGCCACGGCGTGGCTGCCCCTCGTGCAAGAGCTTGTTCTGGTTGTATAGCAGGATGAAGACTCACTGGTGTTGCTGTTGCAGGAGGGAAGTGTTACGACTACCTGTGGAAAACCAGCCTGTGGCGAGACAACGTCCGCACGGTGTGGTGTCAGCGCTCCGACGGAATCAACGTCACAGGTATGGCCACAGTTGCCAAGCACCCAGCCTGAGAAACCCCATCTGGGTTTCTCTTCTGCTCCATCAGTTGCTCAGCAGGAAGTTGGTCATCCTTCCTAACTCCTCCAGAATTTCAGTTCAGATTTGTGTGTAGGAGAGACAGGTGGGAGCTCACCAGCCTTGCTGTCTGGTCAGCATCATGGGTGTATTACAAGAGAGTATTTGCACAACTTGCTTCTGTTGTTGGGCTGGTACTGGGAAGAAATGAGTTTACATATCCTGGAAGGGCTGCCTGGGTTGGCTTGCACAGTGCAACCTTCCTGTAACTGTGGAGAACAGAAGAGAACATCACACATGTGGTGGAGAGCCCAGCTTCTGTACCTCTTCTTCTATTCAACACAAAGGAATCTCAAATCGCTCAAACTGTGAGATTCCCGCTGTTGCCCTGACCTACAAATTGTGCCTGTGCAGGATGAAGAGGGCAATTCATGGTCAGCACTTTGAAGCTCCACGAGAGATTGACAGAGGCAGTAGGGCTTGCACATCCGTAGGATCTCTCTCAGTATGCGCAGGGTGAATGAGGAGAGAAGAGAAATGACAATGCAGATGTTCTTATCTAGTTCTATTTATAATGACTAGTTAAGATGATAACAAAAGTTTTATGTGCAAAGGTTGCCAAGTAGTTAAGAACTCATCATGTGTTTTTATTCCTATAGAAGAACAGACTTCCCCGAGTGAGGATGGGCAAAGGTGTTATGTGGGTTATGTCTTCTTTTGTAGATAAGATATTAATGAGGACATAGAAGATCTGCATCTAATTCCCGATTCTGTCCCCAGCTTCCTATGTGGCCTGTGGCAAAGTGCTTAAATCTGTATATCTCTGTTCTCCATTAACAAGATGGGTATGATAATAATTCCCTGCCTTGTTAAGGCAAATTAATTAATGCAGTGCCTACAGATATTATGCTAATGCACTCAATAGACTAGTATTTAACTACATAAAATAAGCAAGCAAGCACTTCTCACACGAGGGCGATGCAAGCCACAAACATTCTACAGCATGCCCTGGGAGGCACTCAGGAGTTTCTGTTACAGGAGGCTGTGCTCTTGGGACGAAGCCCGCGGAAGTGCGGCACTGCAGCCCGGCGTGCAGGAAGCCCTTCTCCTACTGCACCCAGGTAACTGCTCCCTGCAGACTGTGGTCCAGAAGTTAACACTGCTAAATCTGTGCCGTTAGCTTCTCTGTCTCAAATGCTTTCCAGGACGTGGAGAATAGTTTAGTATGTCCATGGTACCACCTCGAGGAAGCTGTGGGAATTTCAGCCTGAAAGGAAACCATAAGCTTGCACAGATAAATGAGTGATGGGGTATTTAGGTGGTGTTTCAAGTTTGGTTTTGCTCTGTGGAGGGATTTTGGAACCTCTTGGTTTAATTTTCACTGAATGCTGTTGTACTATCCTTTAGGAGATGGACTGTTTAAAACTGTAAAAGAGGAGGTAAAAAGGGTATGCTCCTCCACGGACACAGAAAGCTCTCATGGGCATAGGGAAACTGTAGCAGTGTGATCCCACCATCCCCATACTGCCTTCTAAAGCAAAACCTGGAAGTGGCCTTTTTTTGCTGAAATATTGAACATCTGCAACACTTGCTGAATTGTAGAGCCACTGCCACTTCTTTGCCTCTGAGCAAACACAAACCCAGAGGTTACAAATGTCCCTTCCTGCAGTACTGAACTGCAGAGCAAGAGCTTCCCAAAATGCCTTATCCATGTCAGTACTATGATGGGTTATAAAACCTAGAACCCTTAAAGTAGCCAAGGGTAGTTGGGGTTCAGATACATATATTTTGAAGATAGCCTCCACAGCTCTCAGCTTCATCCGAGGAATTACCCTTGGACACCAGCTCGTGGGCAATTGAATGTGGCTGAGTGGGTGGTTGTGAGAGTGCTCAGAGCCTACAGGAACATAAAAGCAATGGGTAGGCATGAATTAGCTATGAAAACTCCTGAGACTTCACCTTTTGTCCACAAGAGCTCAGGATCATGTCTATCAATAAGTGAGGGACATTGTAGCAATAAAACTGATGTCAGGAGTTAAAATGTTATCACAGAGATATTATAAATCAGTCACCTGTTTAGATTGTAGCTGAAGGTGTCAGACCTTCAGGCAGACATTGTAATTACAATTAGAAGAGGAAATGTAAAAAAGCTGTTTTAGAGAAGAAATCCAGAAAATGGAACATCTATTTGGCAAGCCACAGATTTCTAAGCAACTTCTTGAAGAAACTGCTTAGGCTGGTCCATGGCAGTGGATGTTTGGCTGTAAGATAGCCCTGTGAAATACCAGAGTGGAAATACGGGAGGAGGGTTTGGTTCTGAAGTAGGATTGTTTCTTGTTCATCTCTTCCAAGGCCCAGTAGGGTCAGTGGGAAAACTGTTATTGACACAAGGAGTTTGGATGATGCCATAGATATCTGTTACTAGGCCTGTTAGGATGAAAATTTATGTTCATTGGGCTTCTCTGGAGTTACCAACTCTTTTCAGCCAATTCCACAAGTATGTTTTGGCTTTTTGAAGTGAAATGGGGTTTGCATGCACCAGTTCTTGGCTGGTTTGGTTTTGGTGCTGATGATTAAGTTGCATGTGCAGGATATACCTTGCAGTTTCCTCACAGTTTACCTACAGTTTGCAGTGTTCTGCAAGAGGATGCTATTTTGTTTAATACTGAATTAATTCCCTTTTATCACCTAGAGAGGAGTCTGCGGTTGTGTGCGAGGATATACAGAAATAATGAGATCAGATGGTTTCCTGGATTACTGCATGAAGGTACCAGGTTTAGAAGATAAGAAAGCTGATGTTAAGACCATTGCTGGGAAGAATAAACCTGTCAACTCAAAAATGCATGACATTTTCAAAGGATGGTCTATTCAACCTTTTAATCCAGGTGAAAAACTTAAATATGAATGGAATAAATTGTCTTTACAATGTTTTTGTGGAAGAAAGGTACAGGCTTTGTAGATCACAACTTCAGAGATTGTCTGGGAGCTGCAGAGCAGCCTCCCAGTTTCTAACTCACATGCCATCTCTCATTCCTTTGTGCCTATACAGAGTAATCACAGTCTCTTACGTTGAGAGATAGCAAAGGTAGAATGAAGCAATAATATTTTGCAAAAGTATGCTCATGTGTGATTTGGGGGGATGGTTAGAACTATTATCTGATAATGTTTCTCAAAGTAATATGTTTGCACCAGGGAAGATACTGATCACTAGAGCTTCAGAAGATTCAGAGCAGAAAGTACTTAAGATTTCATTAAAGAAAACATGGGTTGTTTCTTGTTGTATTTCAGAAGTATATGAAAAAAAAAAAAAGGATAGAAAGTGTAGAGTTTAGAGGTTTAAAGGTTGACCTTAAGACATTAAAAATCACCCCACAAAGCCCAGGAACACTACATGGTGACTTCCACATCATAAAATGTTTCCCAGTTGGAACTGCGTATTACCTGTGCCCAGACTGGTCCACAGGACTGGTGCTGTAGCTGTAATTGCTGATTCCCATTGTGACTGTTACTTTGAAAGATTAATTTATTTCAAATAAATTTCTATAATGCAAATCGGACTTTAAAAATGGGAGACAAAGATATCAGGTGCTTCAAGTGTTACTGAAAGGTGTTAGCTCTCCCCGTATCCTAAAATGCTGGCAGTGCAGGCTGCCCCCTCCTCTGCCACCTGACACTGCATTTCCTTCCTATGAGTTCCTAATGAGCACGAGACTTCAGAAAACATGTAAGGAAAGGTTCTGGTAGGGGATTCAGGGAGCCATAATTCTGTCTGATCTATGTGATCACACTTTGAATGTTACATTTACATATTTGATTTGCATGCAGTAGTTAACCTTTGCGTTGACAGTCTCCGAGCTCGTGGAGCTCGGTCCAGAGCCTTTTAAAGTTGGCTGCTTGTTGATCAAACCCATCATCCAGAAGCCCACGCAGTTCACCAGCAGTTTGAGTCACAGGTTTGGGGTTAATTGCCTTTTTGTCAGCATCCGTGGCCCTCTCTAGGCATCAGCTCTTCAGCTGTTACCTCTACAGGGTTAGAAAAAGGCAGAGAAGTGTAGGTGGATGCTGCAATACTCTCTTTAAATCAGCATTCGAGGCTGCAGCCCTGAAAGCTTCTGGTGGGCTTGACCTCAGTGCAGCATCTGTAAGCCAATTCTCCCCCAGGGACTACAAGACTACAAGAAGCAGGGACTAAGGAGCTTTTACAGAACATGGTGTTATTTAATTGTAGGGCAGAAATGTTACAGAAACAATATATGGGAAAAGAATAAATGTGCTTTGTGTGTGCTAAGTGTATCTGCAACCCCATGACATCCTGCTGGCAACTCTTCAGTCTGCGTGTGCTCTTCAGACCTCAGCTCAAGGCTGATGCTCTTCAAATCACTCCCCTTTGTCTAACTTCTTGACAAAATATGTAATTACTCCCCTTAAACAGGCTCTCAGGCTCACTAGTCTGGGGGGTTGCAATAATTACTGCTAGCTGAGCTGCGAAGCTGCCGTTACCTGCCAGTTATGCCCTTGAAAGCAGGTCTGTGGTAAACGCTCCCTGTATGGAAGCATGTACTGCCCTTCAGCACCACAGCCCTTGGCATTCGTGTAGGTCTAAGGACTTCTATCTGTCAGCAGTATACATGCCTTTCTCCAGTTTGTGATTGTCCTTCCCATTTACAGTTTGGAACGCAAGTTTTATTACAATTTAATGAGGCTGATGTTTTTGGTCTTTTAAGTGCTCTGCAGGCATGCACAGAACTGATTTCAAATCAGGCTGTGTGTTTCTTTACCACACCCTAGGAGGCCAAAGTCAAGTACAGAAACTTTTTTTTCAAGTTGAGAGGCCATTTACATAACACTATTTTGTAGGATGACATAGTCCAATATCTTTATGTTGGGGATGGAGCATAGCTGCCTTCATAGCAGACATAGTGTGATGTCTTTTTTTTGGCTGTGACAGTCCCTTTGCAGGACAGCTAGATGTTTCTTGGCCATCTCCACTTGAGAGGGCAAAAAAAATTCAGACCCAGCCTTCAGAAAAACAAACAAACCCAAACAACACACCAAAAAACTAACCCAGACCTGACAAATGGAGCTCTCCTCACATGGGAGGTCAGCTGTGTTCTGAGGAGAAGAGAAAATCTGTGAGGAGTATTCAGCCTCTCCACAAAGCCTAGAAGAAAGAATTAAAAAAAAAAAAAAAAAAAAAAAAGAGAAAGAATGAGTTTTGACTAAATACGTTTTGCCTTGAAAAAATTCATCACTCCAACATAACATGTAAAAGAGGCTCAGTGGCTGTCCATGAAGTAACTTCCCACTCGCATGACTGAGCTTGAAATGGCCCCTGTCAAACCAGGTCTGTGGGCACAGTGCAGGTTCCTAGTCCTGCCCTGTTGATGTGCATCAGCTCAGACTGCTGCTGCACAGAAAAACACCCATCAGGAAAGCTGCACAGCCAGAACAGAGCAAGAAACAGCAATAGTGATCTTTTAAAAATTATTAGTGTTACTATTAATGCAAAGCTTCTAATTAAGAACCTGCCTAAATAATGTGCTTTGAGACTTCCTCTCAGAAGGAGGTGTTTCAACATGCTTAAGCTCACATGTGCATGGAGGGGTTCCTGCAAGGGTTGCAGAGTGTTGCAGCCCAAACAGTCTTATAAAGAGCCTTACCTTGTCTTAAAGCCAGTTGTGTCTCCTCCTCGTGTGGCCCTACGAGAAAGCTCTTGCACAACTTTATCCCTCTTACTATTACAAAGCATACTCTTGTTTTTATTCTAAGCTGAATTTATTCCCATTTGTTGCCCAAATGTTTTTCAGCTCTAAGTAGCTTGTTCACTTGTGCTCGCTGGTGTTTACCTCAACTGACCTCCAAGTATTTATGGAGAACAATCCCATCCCTTCTCAGTCCTCTTGTCTTTTCTTTTGGCTAAATATATTGGGTGTTACTGCGTTGGTGTCTGGGTCAGCTTGATGCAGAAGGGCCTTTGCCAGAGCAGCCCCTGGGGCTCCTGAGCAATTCTGCTGCAGTTACCACAGAATCACAGGATGCTTTGGGTTGGAAGGCACCTTAAAGAGCATCTAGTTCCAGTCCCTTTGCCATGGGAAGGGACACCTCCCACTGGGCCACATTGCTCAAAGTCCCATTTAACCTGGCCTTGAACACTTAGGGATAGGGCATCCACAACTTCCCTGGGCAACCTGTTCCAGTGTCTCACCACCCTCATACTGAAGAACTTTTTCCTAATCGACATCTTCCCTTTTCCAGTTTGAACCCATCACCCCTTGTTCTGTCACTGCAAGCCTTTGTAAAATGTCCCTCCTCAGCTTTCTTACAGGACCCCTTCAGATAGTAGAATGCTGCAACAAGGTCGTCCCAGAGCCTTCTCTTCTCCAGGTTGAACAACTCCAACTCTCTCAGCCTGTTGTCACTGGAGAGGAGTTCCAGCTCTCTGATCATCTTCATGGCCCTTCTTTGGATCCCCTCCAACTGGTCCATGTCCTTCTTGTGTTGGCTCCAGAGTTGGACACAATACTCCAGGTGGAGTCTCATGAGAGTGGAAGGGGAGAACCATTCCAGTGCTGCTCCAGATGGCATCACTTCCCCCCAGCATGTCACCCACACCACTCAGTTTGGTGTCACTGGCAAACTTGCTGAGGGTGCACTTGATCCCCCTGTCCATGTCACCAGCAAAGACGTTAAACAGTGCTAGTCCCAGTGCCAGCCCTTGAGGAATGGCTCTTGTCACTGGTCTCCACTGGACATGGAGCCGTTGACCACAACTCTTTGAGTGCAACCATCCAGCCAATTCCCTGTCCACCGAGTGGTCCATCTATCAAATCCATGTCTCTCCAGTTTAGAGACAGGGATGTTGTGTGGTCGAAGTAGGTGCACCCCTGGCTGCGGCACCCGTCCCATAATGCTTTGTTGGTTCACCAGATCCAGCTGGCCCTTCCAGGCAGCAGCAGCAGGCAGTGGGCTGTACGAGCCGCGGCAGTCGCTCGGTCAGGTCCCTGATTCGAGCCCCCAGGACCAGCAGACCCCCGACAGAGTGTGTCAGGCTGGCAGATGGGTGCCTCTGTCCCTCAGAGAAGAGAGTTGCCTACTGCTGACACCCATCACCGTTTCCTACTTGTGCTGGTTGTTATGTGGAGGGCAGATCAGGCTGCCTTGCCCAGCTCCAGCACCTCTCCTGGTGTGATGGGTCCTTCCCCTTCAGTCTGCAGAGTGGTGAAGCAGTTCTGCAGGGGAATCTCAAGCTTTGGGAAAGTCTCTTCCTCCTGCTGATCCTCACCACTGCAAGCTCCCATTCTTCAGTACTATTGTCTCCCCTCCCTTTGGTGTGCACTGGTGTGGGAGTTGACTTTTGGTCATGGGCTGTGGGTCCACCACAAGACTGTGTTTGGAACTAGGTATAGAATCACAGAATCATTTTGGTTGGAAAACACCTTTAATATCATCAAGCCCAACCATTAGCCCAGCAGTGCCAGGTCACCACTAAACCATGTCCCTAAGTGCCACATCTGTACATCTTTTAAACACCTCAAGGGATGGTAACCCAATCACTTCCCTGGGCAACCTGTTCCAGGACTTGACAACCCTTTCAGTGGAGAAGTTTTTCTTTATGTTCAACTTGAGGCTATTTCCTCTCATCCTGTCACTTGTTACCTGGGAGAAAAAAATGACCCTCACCTTGCTACAGTCTCCTTTCAGGGAGCTGTAGAGAGCGAGGTCTCCTCTGACCTTCCTCTTCTTCAGGCTAAACAGCCCAGGTTCCTTCAGCTGCTCCTCATAAAACATGCTCTAGACCCTTCACCAGCTTCATCACCCTTCTTTGGGCACGCTCCAGCACCTCAATGCCCATTCTGGAGTGAGGGGCCCACCTCCTTCTCAGTGTCAGCAGCCTTCTCAGCTCCTTATGCAGCTCAGCCACCTGCTGCAGGAGCTCCTCTGCCTCAGCACACCTTTCGCAGGCAGATCTGCTGCTTGGCCTGGCCCCAGGAGGAGGGTCTAGGCACTTGTGTCCCTGCTCCTTTCCATGGAGCCTGGCAGGGTTGTATTTCCTCTGCTGCACCACGGGCCTGGGCTGCCCGTGGTGAACTTGCAGGAGCTCAGCCAGAGAGGGGTTAGGAATTAATCCTGCTTTGGAAAACTGAGGTGGAGGCTTCATATTCAGTTCTCATTGAGGAAACTCTACACTTCCTACCAAAATGAAGATTTTCTGTTCAAAACATAGAGGACTCCTCTTAATGTGGGGCTTAGGGATTTTTCCCAGCCAGTCCTTGCTGTGTTTCCCATCAATGATATAACTATTTTGCTTGTGTGCTTTCTCCATACTTAATCTCTTAAGAATTTGTGTAATTCAGAATAATTTTTTTTTATTCTTCTCTTTTGTCCTTCTGTCCCTTTTCCTCATCTCCCAACAGATGGTAAACTGAAACTGTGGGTGTACGGAGTATCAGCTGGGGGGTTCCTCATCATAGTTTTCCTGATTTTTACATCCTACCTGATGTGGTGAGTATGGATGTATTTTGTCCTCACAAAAAAGCCAGTATGCTTTTATTTAAACAATCCATAATATATCACAGCCCTCTGTGTGACAGAGATTTAATCCTCAAGGCTTTAGGAAGGGATGGAGCTTGGATTACTTCACTGCCTTCATTTGGCCTCTACCTCAGAGTAATTTAAAACTCTCCAAGTTGTCAATGTTAAGGGGTGTAATTGTGAAGAAGTATGGTGGCCGTGCAGGGAGAGAATTCTTTTTGGTTATCAATAGGCCTCTATATTTATTCAGACTTCTGCTGTGATTAGAAGGGGCTTTTTATTGTATTCTCTAAAAAAAAAACAAGATAAAGTAAAAAAACTGAAAAAGGGCAAAGAGACTGATTGGATCAAGGAGCTGGCTTCTGCTGAAGGAAGGACTAAATAGAATAGGGGCATTCGGTTGGAAAATGATGTTTGATGTGGGAATACAGTAGAGATCTATGAAATCATGAATGGAGCAGAAAAGGGCGCAGGGGAATTTTTATTTCCCACAGTATAAGAGGTAGGAGGCATCTGATGAAATGATCGTTTAAAAATAAACAAAAGATTTTATTTTTCACACAGTGCATTATAACCTTGTGAGCGTGCTGCTGCCGGGGACTGAGCATGCCAGGAAGATAAATGGATTCCAAGATGGCATAACAGTTCACAGGAGATTGGGTCTCTGGGTGTTAATTGTGGTTTTCTGGATGTACGCTCCAGCTCAGGAAATCCCTAAATAGATTTTTGCAGCGAATACATCAGGTGTAACATGTGCTGTGTCTAAAGCTGCTGTTACCAGGCGCTGTCAGAGGTAGATCACTGGGTGGACCAAAGCCCTGGTCTGCAGCAGGGCGTCGCTGGTGGTGGGCTGCACTGGTGGGGAGGTGTCTGCCCTCCTCCACAGCAGCAGTTACCCCGGGCAGGGCTGCTCGGCCTGGCTTGGCAGAGCTCCTGCTGCAGCCTCTCTGCAATACTTGGAAACACGATGCCATTGAGTCATGGTGGGGGATAGGAAAGGAGCAGTGGCCAGTGTCTGTGTCTCCTGCCATGCCCACAGCTGTCCCTGAGGAGCACGGAGCTAGCCTGGGCTTTATGAACAGCAACGGTGCAGCTGCCCCAGCCCCTGGCAGGGCAGGGTAGGGCAGGGCAGGCAACCAGAGAGTCACAGCTGTGACCTGGCAGCATCGTTGCCTGCTTTCATCCAGAGTCACTTCATTCTCTCTCACTCTCTTAAGTCTTTCAGTCTCTGTCTTCAATGAAAAGCTTAAATAACAGCTCTTGAATGCTTCTGAGATGTTGCAGCTTCCTTATTTTCCAAGCTGTGTTGCTGCCATTTCTCTGCAGCTGCACAGTGTATAATACAGAGGATTTCTTAAATAACTTTACATAGTTCTCCATCACTTGAAGGCTGGTGAGGAAGTGTATTTCTCAGTAATAATTATTGTTGCTTCTATACCATGCCAGAGAAAAAATGAGAATATCCCACTCCTAGACAGTTCACGTTTCAGTTTTTCTCCGAGGTATTCCTTGTTTTGTCAGCTATGAGAAGACACAGGAGACAAATATGCTTTATTTTCTCTCCAGATGAAGAGCACAGTTGGCTGCCTGTTTTCAGCAGGCTGTGTGTCAGTACCACACATGTAAAAGCACTCGAGCAGGTCCATGTGTTTTTTTCTTGGAAGTAGTCGCTGTACTGCAGAGTCACCTAGTTGCAAAATGAAATAGCCAGCATGGGAAGTTGATTATTTTTTTTTTTGTTAAAACTTGAAGTTGGATGATGTTTCTGAGCTTTTATGGCTACTTATAATTCAGTCTCCTGAAATATTTTTCTTTTTCTTGCAGCAAAAAAACCAAGCAGCATCAAAGCACTCCTCCACAGCAGAAGCCTCTGACCTTAGCCTACGACGGAGACGTTGACATGTAACATAAAAACACAAATCCAAATGTAGACATCGACTGCCTTAACTGCTTTCTTTTTTGGAACTCTGCGACTTCTCAGTTTTTTGAGGAATCTCCTGATGTGTAGTATACCAGGCAGAACAGAAGTATTGCAAGCTTAAAATTTTCCCACCTCTTCATTAAAAAAGAAAAAAAAAGAGTCAAAGACTTGGATCTTGTGAAACTTTTCTGAAGAGACCAGACCAGAAAATACATCTCTTCCTGTTGCGCAATGGGAATAAAAAACAACAAGAGAAAAATCTACAGACATCAAAGGAATTAATAAAAAAAAAGGCATGACAATCCTGAGGAAAATGTGACATTTACTGTAAATGACTAGATGGACACAGCATCATTATGCACTATATTAGTGCAGGGTTCTTTATTCTTCACATATTTCAGCAATGAGTTTTCTAGTTTTTACATTTCGTTCAAAGACTTTAAAACCAGATCATGTATTTTGAGAAACGCAAGGAAGAATGAGTTGAAGTGTCTGAAGTTATCAGGTTTTTTAAAGTTTCTTCCTTCTTATCCTGTTTTCTAGTCTGGAATATGATTTTGCTTCATTTCCACCTACAGGACAGAATAAGAATTGTTATGAAAAAGCATAGGTGGTTTCTTAACCAAGAATATTTTTTAAAGAGTTGAGTAGATAGGTGTTTTGATGAATGGCTAGAGGACTCGATTGTTTAAAAAAGTATTTTAAATTAAATTAAACCATGTAGATACATTAAGGCCAGTTTGAATTGTTATTCATTTTAATTAATACAAACTCTGCTTTTGTATTTAAATTTTCTTATCTGAAATATTTATAAATTCTTTTTTTGAATTTAATTACCTGACCTCATTTAATATACATCAAACACAAATGCAGTTTGTAGAAGGTCTTGCTTTTTTAAATGTTTCAAAACCACGGAGGGGTTACATGCTGTAAACATCTGGAAACATTTGAAGAGGGTGTTTATAATAGTGTGTGTTGCAAGTAAGAAAGTGCCATCTTGTGGTATTGACTTGTATTTATAAGCAAATAAAATGCTAAAGAGAGTGAGACAATTGCTTCTGGTACGTGGAATTAAATGCATGTAAACAACATTCGTTATTAGTCTTTTACTGTGTCTGAGAGTGGACTTGGATTTCAAACAATTCTGGCATATTCTGTGCTGTAGTGATTAGTGAAAGAAATGTTGCAGGCAAGTACAAGTCAAGAGAATAATTATACAGGGGGAGACTGCTTGGCCTCAGTTTTAGCTCAGTGCTGCTGTTTATTCCAGTAACTAGAAAGAAGATAAAATAAAGGATTACCAGCCTGGCACCTATGTAGTCCTTCTCAATCTGCTGTGACTTCAGAGCAGACGAGCACAAGAGAAGGGTGTAACTAGGACCTAAGTCAGTGTTCGTCTTGCTCTGTTGCTGTTCACAGCTTTGTAAAGCACTGTGTAGATTACAGTCTCACTGAAAAAAATATGATGTTGTAGATAGGTTTCCTTCCACAGGATCCCACCCGTCCAGCATTTTTCCTGCAACGTTGAATTGAGATGATGTTGGGTCATCAAAGCAAGGTCAGGAATGTGCTGTCAGCTTCCCATGTTAAAAAAAAAAAAAAGGCTGATGGAATTGTGAGGGGAAATTCACTTATTTCTGGTCCTGAAGATGTTCTGCTGGCCCTGCTTGCTTACCTTAAGAGCTCTAACTGTTTATAGTATAGAAAGCAGGATCTAGTGTTCCCCAGTAACATCGGGGGCCTAAATCTATTTTAATGGTGCCCTGTGTTGACTTTGAGTCACACACACAGAGTAAGAGTTACAAGGGGAATGATGATCTAGTGCCATCAGGAAGAATACTGCCAGGTCTTAATATATTTTGTATTCTCTGAATAACAAAGGAGTAAACCCAGTTAAGCAAGCCATTCAAAAAGGCATCCGAGTGGGAAGGCAGGTGTAATAATAACAAAAAATGAAAGCTGCAGCCTGTGGTCATTGCCCTCACCAGCTGGGCAAGTTACAGTCCAAGCCGTGATGCCCCGTTTGTTCTGTAGGACAGAGCAGAGGGGAGGGCTCGTGAGGCTGCTGGAGACAGCCACTGCTGGCCCTGTGCTGGGGGCTGGCCTGCACGTGGACCCCACCTCTGCTCGTGCTCCAGCCTGGGCAGCACGCTGATGCAAATGTCACGAGGGAATTGCATTTATTTGATAATTTGGGCTTGAATTAAGCTGTGAAATTGAACTGAGGAGCTAGTGGCGCTGCAGGGTCCATGAGGCTGAGGATGCAGCATAATGCAAAAGAAGGAATTGGTTGTTGAGACAGATCCCAAGATCTATTGCTGCTTCGAAGAGCCCTGGGTATCCTGCTGGGAGGGATGCCCAGCCTCCTGTGGGAGCTCTGGAAGCCAATTCCTACCTTTCAGAGTCCAAAGCAAGTCCTGACCTGGAAGAGGGATTACTCTAAATATTTGCCTATTTGGGGTTTCTAAACTTTATGCTGAAGGACCTGGTGCTGACCTCCTTGTCTCTAAAGACAGGAGAGAGATCTTGGTCCTGTTCAGGAAGGAGGATTCCTTCCCCCTCTAGGGCCCGCAGCTGGGGCACTGGGGCATCCCGTTAAGACAAGTGTGTGACTGTGAGTAAAGGCATCTGAGGGTGCAGACTTTGCCAAATGCCCTGGCAATCTGTCTTGGTAGTTAATAACCAGATAATGAAATGATCTGCCTTTTGTCATCTGTTGTTTCAACACCTGATGTCAATGTCCACTACCAGGTGTCTCCTACTTTGATATTAGAGCTGTAAGTTGTTTTTTTTTTAGATATGTCATCTGTGGCCTTTTCTTTCCTGCATTCAAGACTCTAACACACAACAGTAAAACAAAATAGCAGCAACTGAAGTAGGACACCACAGAAAACAAACTACCAGGCAGTATTGGAGTGTTGCTTACCTACATCATTCCCGCAGTCCTTTCAGTTATGCTCAGAAATGGGGTATTTGCATGCACAGGTACTGTGTTTATGTGTATCAGTGTGCCTAAACACCATGAACATCTGGGCTTTTATGAGGTTTGTAAGATCAAACGACATTTTTCCTGCAGAAATATCCTGAAGTCCTGGGGAGCTTCCACATTTTGTAGGGCTGGATCCTAGTTGTTCTTTCCCATCCAGCAACGACACCAGAAGTGTCACTGAACACTTGAACTTTGGGTCCTACAGTGAAGAGCAAAGACTGATTTTCTTTGCCCTGGAAGCAGAGTAGTGTAAAAATTCCTCCAGGACAATGTCGCTAAAGACTTGTAAATTAGCTTGTGCTTGTATTCCTAAGTGTCAGGGAAGAGCCTTGTTGTGTAGGTTTTTTTTGCTTAAGTGCACTTACATTCATGGCCAGTTTCATCAGGAAACGAAGAAAATATTATCTTGGGGAAAAAAAAATTAGATTGAGCACGTCTCTTTTGGAATAGTCCTGATAAGTATGAAGTTATTATTAGAGATCAGGGCATTTGCTGCTAACGTGGCAGAGCTGGGTTCTTGAAAGACATTTTTTCCAAATATGTAACTTAATTTGCACTTACAAATGGAAGGAGAAATGCAGTTTAAATATAATTTTGGGGCTTGTTTTCAATTGAGAGGTAGTAACATGGAAAAAAAAAAAAAAAGATCTCACTCGGGACCTTTTGAGAGATGGAGATGTATGAATGTGCCTCAGGACAGATTACAGTTCTGTCTGGTTTAAAATGTAATTTAAATGAATTAACTTCCACATCTTAGAGCGGTGACATGCGCCTGTCCTGGACAGGGGCTTGATTTATTTTATCTTTATGAAGATGTATCTGTGCACATCCTATTACGTGCCATCAATATGCATGTGTTGTTTGCTTCCCACAGCCACCACCTGAGGGGTGACTCCCTTACAGTCATTTAACTGCTGACATGACCTGTGCTGCTGGCTGTGCCACCGAGAGTTGTGATGTGACACGACCTGTAGCACGGCGGGTCCTGCCTCCTGCTTGTGTCAGAGGTGGGAGATAAAGGAAGTCGGGTGTCACTCCTCCTGGTCTGGCAGCATCTGCAGGGCAGGACATCTCCCTGCCCTGGCGAGCTCTGTCGAGGGGAGGTGATGTCCTGGGGAGCTCTTACCTATCAAGAAAGTTGTACAGCTGTGAGGTGGCCTTAAAGACATCTGTGTGACCCCTCGGCATAACTCGGGCTAGAAAGGTGAGTGTAAAAAAAGGAGAAATTCACCTGAACCACCAATAAATAAATGGAATCACACACACATTTCCTGTCACTACCTGGTAGAGAGAAATTCTAATCTCGCTGTGAACCCTGATAGCACAGGACCCCACTGTCCCTCAGCACGGGCCATTATTTGGCCACACTTTGTGATCTGGTTACATTTACATTTGGGGAGAAAAGACTGGATTTGAATGATTAGTTATAATAACGGCAGTCGTGGTTGCGGGATGCTTCCTGCATGAATTTTTAATGTATACCCTTTTATCCTCCAATCTAATATTGTTTATTCTTATTTTTAAATGTAAACAAATGGTAAAATGGTCACATACAAAATGCCTGAGAGAAGAATCCAGAGCCCCCCTATTTGCACTTGTTGGTAATTATGCCTATTTACTTTGATTACATGCTTTGTTACAGCAGCGTGTAGAATGGACTTTAGGAGTCCATGGGTTAAGGCAATTCATGGGGTTTATCCTGCCTATGAGGACATGTTTTGATGGGATGAAAAATCAGATGCAATTTCCTCTGATAAGGGAGAATGTTAATTTTCTCCTCTGCTTTATGAAAGTTCACCTGCATGTTATGAGTACTGTGGTTGTTACATGCCAATACGACATTTGGAAAAAAACATCCTCTAACATAATAACAGTGAAGAGTCTTTCAGCAGCCCGTGGATGAAGTGGAGCACCAAGCACTCATTTTGCAGAGGAACAAGATGGCCGTGGTCATTTTAATTTTTTTTTTTGGGGTGCAATCTGGCTTCTACCCCATGTGAGCAGGCTTCAAGTAGCTTTTCTGCAAATTGTCTGAGTGGGTGGATGAAGCCCAGAAATGGTGTTCCCAGGCTGCTGCCATCACCCAGTAATCAGAGCACTGCACAGCAGCAGGATTAGGCCAAGGACTGATGTGATAATGATGTGATGTTTCCTCTCTCTATTGCAACTCTCCTTTGGTAGCTGCGTTCTACCTGTGCTTAGCAGGAATTAATGTGTGTGTAGTGTCACTCTGACACTGTTGTAGCATCAGGCAAAACCATATTTGGAGGCATGTATCTGATCCAGAGTCAGTAAATTACACCTATTGACTTTGTGTACAGATTATCAGATAATTTGTAGGTTATTATCTGTTGCTTCCTTAGAGCTTTCCACCTTCAGTGCCCTTTGCGAATATGAATTCATTGATCCTGAAATTCCTCATGTGGCAAATTAGGTTATTTAACTACACAATCTGGTTTTGCCTTCTGCATTGCTAGTCAATTTAATTCGGTGACTGGATTAGAGAAAAACATGCCATCAGTTGATGGGGCAGACCAGTGAAAGATCCAAGTGTGCCATGAGAAGTGTGGTTGCAGCAGAAGGGTTGAGCTTCTTGGCTTGCATGCATTGGGTAGACCAAGTGTATCCAAATTTATTTAAGTGGAGTAGTTGGGGTCTACCTGAAGATGAAAATACAGGATGATTTCAATGACAGGATGTAACTGAGATTTAATTGATAATCTCCCATGCTTTGGGAAAAAACAATGCAGGAAATCCACAGTCAGAGTCAACATCAGTGTTTTTTCCTATTTGTAGCAGATGTTTTAAGTTTTTTCGCTGATGAAATAAAAGCCCTCTCCTCAGATAAGCAATCCAAAGCAGGACTGTGGAGAAGAGATTTCTCTGTGACAGGTTTTTTTTTCTTCCTGCTTGCACTACATAGAACTTGTGGAGGTTGTAGCCCAGCTGAAGCACCAGTGACTCTTTGTGCTTCAGCTGCTCTAGGTGAACTGTTTGTTTTGAGAGGTGTAAGAAACACATTCACTGAAACCCAGAGAGTGTGTCTGAGCCATCTCTCCCAGTGACAGACACTGAGGGACTGCAAGGGAAAGCCACAGCAGCGACAGGTCATACCAGAGCAACACACAATGTTCTGTTGTTTTCTCTAGTGGCCACACACCACTTTTGTAACTGGGCAAAACACTTCATCCTCCAATGTCTGACATTCCTGGAGCAGAGGAAATGGGGTTTTATATCTCAGTCCCCATCCTAGCTCTGGTTTCTTTTGCAATGGGCTGCGTATGATGGGCTTGGCAGAGGAGCATCAGAGACGTGCATCTGTATAAGCTCCACCACATGACTGACGGCTGCAGCGATGACATTCTGGCAGGTTTCTCATTGCTGGAAAACATCAGGAGATTGTGACTTCTTCAGCAGAGGCTGGCAGAAAATATTGCTTCATATATGGAGAGCAGTCAGTTGATGGAGCCTGTTAGAGACTGGGCTGAGATGAAAAGCTGTAACACAGAGGTGTCACATCACGGCTGTGTTGTCACCGTTCCTTTGCATGACACAGCAGATCCACAGCAATTACTTCTAAATGCAGTCTCTATTACTGCAAAGTGGGAATTTGAAATATTTACTATTTTATTTGCTTTACGCCTACTGAGATTTCACTCCATTTGTTATTAAAACCACTGTCCCCTTCTGAGGAAGGAGAGTATATTTGCATAAATTGCTCTCTGGTAATTCTGTGTTTTCTACAGGAGTAGGGGCTGGCATAATTTCCCCATCTCATCCAGCTTTTTCCACAGGAATCTGTGCTGATAAGCCCATGGGACTGAGGGCAGAAGAGAGGACCAATCTGTTCAGTGGGCTGTAGAAAGGCCAAAGGGATCAAACTCCCATTCCTTTGTCACTCCTATGAAGGCAACATGGATCACCTTTGACCAAAAAAATCAAAAACCTAAAACCAACAGAAAAACCCCTCTTTGACTTTGCAAAGTTGTGACGTGTTGTTGATGTACTGGCAGAACACAACTCAGAAAAGCAGAGCCACTGTCTGGGATGAGTTTGCTGGGTCCCTGCTACAGTCCCTGCAGGACACCGCTGTGATTTCCCTTTTACAGAGATCATACAGCTGGCTGAATTGGCAACCCTGCTCACAAATCATGAGGGATGGCTCTCCCAGATAATGAAAACTTTCAGTATTTTTCCATAGAATGCTGGTGCTTTTACTCTTCATCATCTTATCTCCATCAGCATGACAGGCAGGAAAGTGTAGCTCTAAAAACCAGAAAGCTGCCTGTCTCACCTAATCACACAAACCTGGGAAGTGGGTGTGAGGGGGGGGAAGAAAAAGCCAGCCACAGTGAAATGTGAAATGAGATGGGGAGTGTTGCAGCCCAGACCTAGGGATGTGGTGCTGAGCATAGGACCAGCTCCCTCCCAGGTCTCAGCTGCAGCACCTGGGACGTGCTTGAAACTTCTTTGTCCTGTTGTTGTCCTACAGAGAAAATGTGTTCATTTATCGAGGCTGTAGAAATGCAAAACACACCCACGGCAGCGTTAAGACCCCTCCATTTAGTCACTAGTCCTCTTCTCCTCAACATTGTGCTGCTCAAGGCACGAGACTCTTTTTCACCTGGGAAGAGTCTGGCCTTGTTTCAGAGGTCCGTGGGTGAGACTGCTCGAGAGCTGCCACCAGGACTCTGTTCAAAGCTAATTTAAACAGCGAAGAAAAATCTGGTTTATGTTTGGAGATAAACCCCAAAGTGGTGCCAGGGACAGCCCTGGTGCTGGCCAGGCCAGCACCGGGAGCTCTGGAAAAGAAATCTCCCTATTAAAATGCTGACAGTGCCTGGAGCTGCTGCGTGGTACAGTCAAGCATGTTCTGTGTTTCACATTTTGTTTAATATTAGACACTTTGTCTGGCCTCTTCTGCTGCTTGCTTTGTTTCTATTAATTATCTTTGATTTCCTTTGGCTTCCTTATCAGCTTCACTTTCTTTTTTTCTGTAAAACTTCAGATCAGCTTTCTAAAGCAAAAAAAAAAAATTAAAGTAGAGCTTTTTTCTCCCTTGCTGACACTGAAACAATGAATATGGATCAGGATTTTCATTTCCTTTTTTACCACATCCATTTACTTGATAGAACAAACTTGCCAGCCTAGTTTTACTTTGATAAACCTAATAAGGAAAAAGCACTTTCCAGCTCCATATTATTTTATGCCTTGTTTGTGACTTCAGCATCCCTTATACAGGTTTAAAGACAATTTATTCTTTATTGCCCTCAAGTCATTTCAGGAGAGCGCTTGTGTTTTTCCCGACATAAAAATGTCACCCTATAACATGATGAATATTAAATAGGTGCTTGAATGAAAATGAAATGCTGTGCTCTGACCTGACAGCTCCACTTACTGCAGCACGGCCGGGAGAGAACCAAAATGTCAGCGAAGTCCAGCTGTGGGTGCAGGGCCCAGCTCCCAGATTGCTTCATCAAACGACTGATTTCATGCGCGTGCCTGGGCACTGGTGTGAGATCTCTTTGGTGGAGGGCACGTCCTGCTCTCCTGGGGGCTCACTCTGCCCGGCTGGAAGCAGAGCTGGGCTGCGAGCGCACGGAGCCGGCCGCTGCTCCTGGGCTGCTGCCTGAGTGGAGCTGTGCTGGGCCAGCGTGGCTTTTCCTGCAGGCCTCAGGTGAAAAGTCCGAGTTCATTGCTAAGGGTAATATGTTGCTCTTACTGAGACTGATAGTTTTGCTGGTTTGATATCACTAGGGAATGGGGTTCAGACCCTCGCTGTGCCTGCAGCTCCCCAAATCGCTCATCTTCTCTACACAAGTAGGGCAAAGGGCTGAGCACCAGCAAAGAGAACAGCATGGCAGCATGAAACACCCCAGGGAGCTCCAGAGGCTGACACATGGTGATGTCAGCACCTGCCGACCCTTCCTGGAGATGTGGGGAAGAAGCTGTGGATGAGGGGAGGAGGAATTGCTGGGCTCCCTGCAGAGCTTTGCTGGATGCCTCAGCCCCTTTCCATGCCAGTCTGTGCCCAGGCAGGCTGCGAGTGCTGGTGGGGACAGGATGAGCTCAAAGGTCTTCTCCAGCCTAAACGGTTCTGTGATTCTGTGAGGTGAGTGTGGTGGGACAGCTGCAGGCAGAGCTGGAGCTCATTGCCTGTGGGCTCTCCCCTTTGCAGGAAAGCTCAGCTGTCGTGTTGCTTGTGTCTCATTGTGAAACACCCCATACAGAAAGTGAAGGGGCTACCTGGGATTTTTTCTTCTACTGCAGGGCCTCCTGTGTGCAGGCTGAGATCATATATGGCTCCTCACTTAAAGGTTTCTTCAATTCCTCTTTTCCTCCAGCATTTTGCTAGTCAATAATTCTGATGTGGATGTTTACCTGTGTAGCTGTGAGCATATATTCAAGTGTTTGCAGGATCAGAAGGTAAATGCAACTTGTTTTTTAGCTGTTTGCTACCTCGTTTAGGTCATGGATGGGTTTTACTCCTCACCTCACAGTCATACGAACTCGCTCTGGTTGCTCTACCTTCCCTGGGTTATGCTTTTTACAAGGACAAATGCAGGTCCAGTCCAAGCGACGATACGAGTCATTAAATGACTGAAGATGATGGTGTCATTTCGGGGGAGCAGCAGGTGTCTGTACTGGCCTTGCTGTGCTGCAGCTGGTAGCGAAGGCGATGGGGTGGTTGGTGTGGTGTGGTGCAGGCTGGATTTATTATTCTTTTTTCTAGATGTTTCTCCAACCAGTGTATTGCATGAATTCATATTGCATTTGCTTCTGTTCCATTTGGGAACTGATGGAAAGATGGCTGTGCTAATAGAGTGCCCTTACCAAGTCAAACATGGTCATGTTATGATAACCACTTTTCTGTTTGGGAACTGCTATATTTAAGGAATAGAAAAATGACTATATTTGCACTACCTACAAATACAAGGGGGACAAGCAGATTAATTACCACTTGCTTTAGCAAAAATGGCTGTGTAATAACACAGGAAAAAATAGCATAAATCTGCCAAGTTTATTTTAACTAACACATTCTCTCAGCTGAAATAACAAACTGTCCTGTGGCTGCCTTGGGTGGGGAAGCTCCCTGGCCACCCACAATAGGAAATGTGAGTGTCCCAACCACATCACCCTGGTCTGCTCTGAGGCCACCTCGTGCTCTGCACTGTCCTCTGCCTCGCTCGCCTGGCAGAGGAATGGGAATGAAAGAATTAGCAGGATTCTTACTGTCCCACGTTAGTAAATATTTAAGCTCTATAAATGTATTAATAATAGATCTGCTTGAGCTAATGTGTTAGGATCTAGACGAATGTTAGCCAAGATAAGGTATATTCACTATTATAAAAATACACTGCAATAAACCCAGTGTGAATGCACAAAGCAAATGAAGATTCATGGTGATTCCCTGCACCAGTCAGGGCTACAGAAAAAAAAGTGGGGGAATATCCACACTCAATAGCAACTACTGCAATTTGTCAAGTCTGCTAAAGGTGGTGTTGCGGTTAGGAGCAGCTTTGCTTCACCTCAGGGTCAGGCTGGACTTCACACAGGGCCTGCACGCCTCAGCTTGTCTGCATGCCCTGGTGAATGGCTTGAGCTTTTTTTCTAAAAAGTGGCTTTTTAAAAAAAATGGGAAGTTGAAGCCTGGCACCATGGCTTGTCACATCACACGGCCATGGGACGTCACTTCTCAGGGTGAAAATTGCTGCTGGGAGGGGTGGGGGTCTCCCCCTGGGTGCTGGTTGCCTTGTCCTGGCAGCGCTGCAGAGATGGGACCTGCCCTCAGCTGGAGCTGCTGGCTGGGGTTTGGCCAGGAGAGGGTTAATGGCCACACGCAGCTGCAGTGGGCGGGGCCACAGCCGGGATGGGCAGGGGAAGCAGCCAATGGGGGCGGCCATGCGGCTCTCTAGGGGGAGGGGCCGGCAGCACCCCTGGTTCTGTGGGTAGCGCTGGGTGGTGGCAGGAGCAGGGGGGCTGCGCCTCGGGTGAGCAAGTTTCCACTTGCTTTATGTATTATTTTGCTGTGATTACTGTTGTCTCTCCTCTGTTTGTGGTGTTCTGTTAAGCTGCCCTGATCTCAACCCACGGGGCTTTGTTTTCTTCTCCTCCCTGTTCCCCTCCTCTAACACATGGGGGGGACCAGGCCAGCACTGCTGGGGTTTAGCTCCTGGCTGAGGCTGAGCCAGGACAGATGCATTTCCACTCTTGACACTGCCCTTCAGGGTGCATATGAAGTCATGGCAAAGCCCAAAATGCAGCGTTCATTGCATAGTACAATTATTACAAACTATTAATTCCAATGACAAGTCTACAGCTTATCACAAAACTGAAGGACAGTAGTAAACCTGCTCCCTCCTTTTATTTTCCCACCCATGAGCACTTGTAGAGATGATTTGCAACCTTGCCATGGTGGCAATAAGCCTTAATCTGAACAAATTGATCCTGAGATACTGGAGTTTGTACCTTGTTTGCTGCTGCCTTGCCTGCTGTCTCTCTCCTGCCTCTGAACAGGTACAAATAACGAATTAACTGCTGGATAAGCTGGTGCTCCCCTGAGCAATTATTCTGGCTTCTGCCATAGCAGACTCAATTTGTCCTGCAATAAGTACAATTTTCTGAGAAGTTAGTTCTGGTTCAGGTTCTAAATATCCACATCTGTGCGGTGTGGGTACTGTTGGGGACAGCTGGTTGTGAGTCAAGCTGTTAGACTGGCACGTGAAGAAGCACATCTTCAGAGTGCTGTGGTGCTTTTGGGGATGCAGATGTGCTCCCAGCTGTGTGTGGCATTAAGTCAATTAGCAGAGAGAGGAACAGTATAAAATATGCAACGATCTTCAGCACTTGGGTAGTGTGTTTTCTTTCCTCATCTCTAGAAGATCAGCACTAATGATTTAACGTGAATTTAAGTCTCAAACATGTAAAATTTGTTTGCAGGAAGTGCTGCAGGCTAGAAATGAAGGTGCTGCTGGTAGAAAAGTCATTTTGTACCTCTGCTAATTAATTCCAGGCAAAAAAGTGTCATTAGATAGAAAATCACGGCAAATGGTGTATTTAAGCAGCAGTAGGCAGGCACCTGTAAGCCTTGCCTACACCTAACCACCAGCTGAAAGGGAAATAATGATTGTGACTGGGACCCCCTATTCTATCTGGAGATACTGACCTGCTCAAGGCTTTTCTCCCTCTCTTTTAGCTTCAGGATGCCCAAACACAGTGTAAAATGGGGCAGGCTCAAACACAAGTTCCTTATTTTGATAATCTTCAGGTTTATGTATGTTAGTAAGTAGGCTTTGCTCATTTTCCTCTTGCAAAGAAATGATGGAATGAAATTTCCAACTTACTAATAGTTAGAAGCAGCGAGGCCGGGGTGACAGTGGAGAGCCCTGGGGTCTGCAGGGCAGCTGGAAATGGCTTTGGGACTTGAAAGAACTTCCAAGTAATTCCAGGCAATCTACCAATACTGAAAGTAAAGGGATATGCCAAACAGCTTTAAAGCTGCATGTAAAGGAAACGGTGACCCTGCTCCAGTGTCCTGATGAGCCGCTGGTTGCTTTGGCTGGTGGGCAGTAACTGGGATAACGAGTGGCAGGGTGTTGTTTGTGTGCCTCTCCTGTTCCTGTTTGCTCTCCCACCTTGTCTCATTGATTAGCTGGATCTGGCCATTTCCTCCCCTTATGAAGCAGGGGCAGCCCCCTCTGCCAAGGCCAACTCCAGGGGCCATTCCCTATGTACAGCTCCAGCATAGAATCATAGAATGTCTGGGCTGGAAGGGACCTCCAAAGGTCATCTAGTCCAACCCCCCTTCAATAAGCAGGGACATCTCAAAGCAGATCAAGCTAGCAGCAGCATTCCCCAGAAACTTTCTCTGCCTTTCCAGCCTGGCTTCGTTCCCAGCATCTCACCCTTGATGCCACCATCCAGTGCTAACTCTGCCAGCTCACTCACAGCCAGTGACACTGTGGACAGTTGGGGCTCATCTCCTAGATGTTTTTTCTCCCTAGTTCAGCCCGTTATCATAAGCAATATGAAAACCTCATCCCAGCTTGTCTCCAGGGTGTTTGACTCCCTCATAGGGACCTATGTGCACAGCCTGGGGATGCCTATGGTCCTCCCAGACTTGTGCATCAGCTGGGAGCCTTGGCTCTGGCTGGGGCTCTTCTCCCAAGTAGCAAGCAATAGGACAAGAGGGAATGGCCTAAGTTGCACCAGGGGAGGTTTAGGCTGAACATTAGGAAAAATTTCTTCACTGAAAGGGTTGTTGAGCATTGGAACAGGCTGCCCAGTGAAGCTGTAGAGTCACTATCCCTGGAGGTACTTAAAAGACATGTAGATGTGATGCTGAGGGACATGGTTCAGTGGCAAACTTGGTAGTCCTGGGTTAATGGCTGGACTTGATCTGAAAGGTCTTTTCAAACCTAAGCAATTCTTTGAAGGGCAGATAGGAATGGGTGCTAAGTGAGGTTTGGCCATCAGTCTGAGGTGACTGATGTGTCTCAAGTGTCTGCCAGACATTGCCTGAGACAGTGTGACCTGACTGGTAGCAGTCTTTTAGGGGAAAAGAGAAGAAAATAGCTGTTTTGTATCTTCTCTCCAACAGCCAGGGTTATTGAGTGCACAGCAGCA